>NW_027453108.1:0-14063 GCF_964194025.1 Convolutriloba macropyga | reverse complement strand
CGGAGTTTTAGCTCCGGCATGCTGTGCCGCCGTCCACAGGTACCTCAGATTTCGGCGTGATAGAACGAATGCCATCACGGCCCTGTGGACGGCCGTAGTTGACCGAGAGAATTTCGTGCCGTATGTCGTCGCACACCTCCCGCCAAAGGAGGTGAGTCCTCCCCCCCCCCCCCCCCCCCCTGCGCACCACTCCCTCTGGCAGGTGTAGAAGACGAAAGGACACTCAAGGCTGGCGTCTTCTATGTCTGGAATCTGCTGCACGCCGCTGCATGCCGTAGCCACGTCATGCATGTCGGCTACCAGCACTAATTTGTGGCCTCCTGTCGTATGCTCACAGCAAGTGGACATCTACAGCAGACTGGGGTACCACACCCTCATGACCTGCACTCCACGGCCCTACGGTGTGCACTTCACGCTGCAGCTGAAGAGCCAGGAGGGCCGAGAGACGGCAATGCGCCTCTGCCTGCTTGCCACCTCATTGTATAAGGTGCGCCACGTTTCTGAGATCAAGTGATACGATACAGCAAGCAGCCGCCGCTGCCAGCCTGCGTGACCTCGCAGCGGCCCGCTTCTTTCCGGGTGCTTGAAATATTTCTCACCCATGTATCGCACCCATTCATCCTTGCTGTCCAGCTCTCTTTCTGTTTCCTCTTTATTGCCTTGTCGTGTCCATGGATGGTCTGCAGTTCAACTTTGGTCCATCCAACGCCTGCCTCCCCAATGTGGATGCGGCGTGGACCACTGCCCCCCCCCCCCCCCCACCCCCCAGACACACACAACACAACCCACACCTCTGTGCCTATCATGTGTTCCTCCGTGCCTACCCCCCCCCCCCCCCCTCCCCGCCCCCCTTTGTGTGTGTGTGTGTGCCTGTCTTCCTGTGCCTGTGTGGAGCCTGTGTTTAAAACCCTGTCAGTTTATCTGTCTGCGTGTCTGCCGCCCCGCCTGCTTTGCTGTCTCATGGTACTTCCAAACCATAGCTCAGGGGTTCCTCCCGCCCACCCCCCTTCTCGATCGCACCAACCCTGCATTTGTCGATGGGGTCTGCTTCAGCCATCATGCAATTGTTGTAGAATCTAGGCGGCCACTGTAGGGTGCGTCTATGCCAGCCGCGTAATCTGGGTGTAACTCTCACACTTTATTTGTTGGCCGCCCACCATAATTAGGCGCGCCAGAAGGAGAAGGCAAAGGGCAAGAATCTGCTCCAGAACTTTTACGGTGATGGGAGACTCCTCATCTTGACAGAGGACGACAAGCTTTGGGGGATGGTGGAGAAGTACAAGATCCTCGAGTTTGACGTCAGCAAGCAGGCAGCCACGTCGTCCTCGCCCGCCCTCTCGGAGTGGAAGAAGAAGGCCGCAGCAGCGGCTGTGGTTCAGCAGAGGTGGCGGGCCATGCAGACCGGGAAGAGGTGGCGCAAGGCGTTCACAACAGTCAAGTTCCAGGCGGTGTTTGCGAGGCAACAGCAGAGAGAGGTGTTGTCCTCGCGCAGCTTCAGCAGTTCTGATGCCCAGCGACGGGCGCTGTGGCGCAAGCTGCAGCAAGAGAGCTACCCCTGGGCAATAGAGAACCTCATCAGCGACATGGAGAACATTGACGCGGTGAACAAGATCCATCATGCCATGACACGGACTAAGGAGAAGAACGCGAGCAAGGCCAGCCGCCCCTCCATAGGCGCCTTGCCGGTCGGCAACTTTTAGCAGTGCGGATCAGTCCGGTCCGCGTGGACACACGCTGCTGCCCATCAGTGCCCCCCCTGGACTGAATAGCACACCCTGGAATAGGCTGAAGTGCTGGCCTTGGCCAAGGCTTCATCACACGGCCGCGTGCTAGGCCGACTCTTGAGGGCCGCACCAGAAATCTAGGAATGTGTACAGTACGTTGTAGTGAGTGTGTGTTATTACTCTGCCTTGTCCCCTGATGAGAAGCCACCAGGTGCTGCCCCAGTACCAGCGTGTCTCCTTCTCCTGCAGAGACCATCTCTCCCCCACCCCCCCCCCCGCCCCCTCTTCTCTGCCAAGGGCCGCCCCGCCCCTTGGCCCCAACATGGTCACAGCCTACAGGGCGGCGTGATCCACGGCCGCCCACATCAGGCTGACGCCCTTCCCTCCCTCCCCCTCTGCTTTTCTGTCGATCAGCCGGCTCTGGTCGTCATGCACACCCGCCCTGTCAGGCTTTCGCGTGAGGATCAGGGCCTACTTTCCCCAGGGAAATCTCACGGGCTGAGCGTTCCCTCCTTCGTGAGGGCCGAATCCAAGCGCTTGCGGTCGCTGACCGTCACGACGCCCAGTCACGACGCCGGGCCGGCCCAGAGAGGTGCACACCAGATAGGCTGGGCAGCCGTAGAGGAACGCTAAGTAAAGAAAATCGACCTTAATGAGCAACGAAAAGCGAGCACCCTGCAGAAATCAGTCTGCGGCCACTGCCTGGAAGCCAAAACATGAGCAGCACCTGGGCAGTGGCGGGAAGGGCACTCCCATGAATTTTGCGGGACACAAAAGACATCCGCGAATTCATTCTGTCAGGGACCGTCTGCAGTGCAGAGGAGCAATGCTGAAAGGGGAGACGGCAGAGGCCAACGGGTGTCAGCCCGGCATGAGCAAATCTGTCCCTGTCGGTGTGGCCCGTCACACCGCCACATGCCAATGTTTGGAGGCACAGGCCAGTGCCTCGGGGGTGAGCAAGTCCGAAGGGTGGGGGGGGTGGGTGGGGCCGCAGGCAACTACGTGCAACCTCAGCTCGAGTTCAACAAAAAAAACAGCCAGAGCCACATGGAACGACTGCTCATGCCACACGGAGGCCGGGGGGGGGGGGGGGGGAGGGGCTGAAACCAGTTGTTTTCTGGCTGAAGCAAAATCGAGTCATGGGAAAGCTCCTGGCAGTTGGGAGGATGGAGCGGCGGGTCGGTGCATGAGCGGATAGCAAAAGGAAAGGTGCGGCTGCCAGAATTGGGTGCAGGTCGGGCTGCTACAGCGGAAGCAATTGAGGCACAGGATGGCTCCCAGCAGAAGGGAGCTGCACGAGAAGCCGCGACTGCATGCTTATTCGACTGAACGTGCATAACGCACTGCCCGGCTGCAGAGGGCGGGGCTGGCGTTTTTGAGTGTATGTGGCTTGGGCCTTAGCTGGAAGTTACAGTGAGCAAAATCTTGCTGTCCTCCAGCATGCGTAAGACAGAGGAGCATCAGCTTCGGGAGCCAGGGCACTGCCGCATGACAGCATCACATGTCACTGCCAAGCTACCGACCACGCTAACAACTTAAGAGAGGACTGCAAGAACGTCACCGTCTTGGAGCATCACGAACTTGTCATCGCCATCCTGCAGGGAGACAACAGACTTAAAAGTGGCGGTCACCAGCAGGCACCCACAGTGGGGCGGAATGGGACACACAGAGGGTTCTGATTTTGGGGCAGGCACGCGACGCTGATCCTTGATCCCCCCCCTTGCTCTGGCGAGTTTTGTGTCCCTGGCCATCTAACCCTGCTTTGCGGCCATGCCCCCCTGCCTATGTATCCTTGTTCTGCCTCAAGCCCTTTGATACATGCTGATCTTGCTCGTGTGCATGTCCTACGCTCTGTTCGAGCCCGCATGTGTGTGTGTGTGTGTGTGTGTGCCTGCCTGCCTGCCTGCGTGTGCGCGTGTGCGTCTGTCTGTCTGTCTGTTTGTCTGTCTGACACAGGCGCGCTCACAGCAGACATCTCCACCTCTGCCAGCCTTCCCCGGCAGCCACACTCCGCATGGCCCCTTGCAAACATGCCTCTAACTGCCACATCCCGGACGACCTTCGCCTCGCTGGGACGAGGTCCTTGCAAAACCTCATCCCTCAAGCACTAAGGCCTGTGCAACCCACCTCGAGCTCCATCCCGGAGTAGCTAGCGTACATTACATCCTCGCCGACCTTCATGGTCATCGGCTGCTCGTCCGTTCCGGGGCCAACTGCCACAATCTGCACGAGCACGCCAATGACAGTGCCAGGAGCAGTGTGTGAGGGCTTTCCGCTGCCATGGCCATGAACGAACAAAAGTGACCCATGCCAGCGGCTACAGACCGATCAAACAGGAGGAGAGCGCAGGCATCCACATGTTGGGGTGCTAAGCCTTATCCCTGCCGGTCCCTAAAATCGGATTGAAGGCAGCCGGCCGCACCGTTCCGATCGTCTGTGTGTCTGTGTTCTTGCCGAGCATGATTCCGCCGCGGCTCTCCTCTGCAGCCGGCATGGTCTGAATGCAAGAGAAGTGGCCGGGCACAACACAGTTCGGCGTGGCACAGCCAAGGGTCAGCAACACAGCAGCGGTGTGCAGGCACAGCTCCGAGGGAAGATTCCACTACAGCCTCAAGATTAACGAGATTCCACTTGGTTGTGTCTCATCATAGTCCTCACAGAGGAATGTATGATACCAAATTCGTCATTGGCTTAGTGAATACGGCAGTGGCGCAGGAGCAGCGAGAGGAAGAGAGGGGGGGGGGGGGGGGGTCGCAGAAGCCTCAAGATTAACGAGATTCCACTTGGTTGTGTCTCATCATAGCCCTCGATGGAGCGATTTATGATACCAAATTCGTCATTGGCTTCTTGTGCGAGGCGGCTGTGGCTGTTACCCAGTGGGCAAGAGGATGCAGAGGACAGAGGAAGGATGTGCCTTGCGTCCAGCCAGGGCGCAGGGCCATTGCAGTGGATTGTGGCGTAGAGAGGTAGGACTCCAAGGATCATACCCAGCGGCAGCTGGACACGCTACAACAGCCTGCCCCTGCCCGTTGGATCTCAGCGCGAGGATGAGATAGCTCAAGAATCAAGCTGACCCACCTTGACGAGGACACGGCTGCCGGTGGGCTTCATGTCGGCCACGCTGGAGGTTGGCATCGTTCCAAGGATGTCAGCCTCTTTCAGCAGCATGTACTCCTCCTCAGCGACCTCGACCTCGGTGCCGGAGTACTTTCCAAACATGACCTGGTCCCCAACCTTCAGTGAGGCATCCTTGCCAACGGCTACGACCTGCCCCTCATTGGACCGTGCAACTGCAGAGGAAGGAAGGAGGATGCCGCTAGCTGTGGCCTGCTCCTCAGCTCCGAGCTTAACGTACACGCGATCGCCCACTGGGGTCACAGCGCTGTACTGCAAATCCGAACACATCAAGAATTTCAAGAAAAATGGAGGCATGATACAGTCACTGAGCTGCTCCTGGTAAAGCCACCCACTAAGGAGCAGAGAGAACGTACAGTTGCTGGTTGTGTGCAGAGGGGCAGGGGCAAAAAGCTGACTCAGGAGAAAAACTTTGCAGCGTCGACCATGTGCCACTAGCAGAGGTAGTAAGCAGAAATTGTAGGAGGTGAGGTCATCTGTTATCCCATGACTTATCGCCATCAACGACGGCGGCAGGCAAACACGTCCAGAGCGCATTTACACCGAGCAAAGACCAACCCAGAAGTGCGAAAGTAAGGCCTAAGTATGCGGGGCGATGGCTGGTCTGCACCCGAACGGTCGATCGTGCAGCCACCATATGCGACGAGACGAGTCCATTAGGTTCAGTCCGCTCGAGGAGAGGTCATCGATGTAAGCAGGGGCAAGTGCATACCCAGAACCCAGGCGGTCACCAACTGACCACTCACCTTTTTTGGGATGGCGACGGCGGCGTGCACGCGAGCAGTGAGTGCGCGCGAGACGACGGAAGCGCGGCGGGGGCCGGTGATCACACCGCCCCGGAATCCCACAGATCTGCTTGAGGTAAGAGCCTGCATTTTATGCCTGGTTTTTTCTCTCTCCGGGTAGTAGGTCGCGGAAAGGGAGGGTGCGTGGCTTACAGAAAGAAGGCGCGCTGGATGCTGCGTTGGGTTGCAGTCTCGGAGCGGGGTCGACACTCCTGATTAGTCCAGGATGAAATGATCCTTGCGGCGGCGGCGGAGATGGACACTTGGACCTGCTCGGACTGAGGATGACGGACCATATAATATGGTACTGAGAAGCCTGCCTAACCTGGTCCAAGTCCAGACGTCCAGACTCCCAGCTGTCCATCGATTATACGATCCCCGAATCGAGCGGAGGACATCAAATATTCCGGCTCTGTCGTCCGGATGAATTTGATCAGTTCATACTTCATGTACGTACTACATGTGCCGAGTTAAAAAAATCAATAATCGATGCACCTACTGGCTACGGTACCTATTAGCCCAGTACGTACTTACCTACCTACCTACCTACCTACCTAGAGCAGCTACCTACGGAGGGAATTTTTTTTAACCCCGGGAGAAGGACGCTGGACATGCGCGTGCAACAATCATGTTGTGAAGGAGTTGGATATGATTTTTGGACAATATGAACATTATGACGATGGAGTTCTCCAAGCTACCCTAGGGTAGGTGCCCTACCCACTGCCTAGGCCTACTGGTGTCTGCCAAGTCCTTCCAGGAGTACGAGTGTGTGGGGTGTATCCTACGCGTACCCTACGTGTACGTACTAGATCTCCCACTGTACTCGTAGGAGATAATTTGTGCCGTGTGCGTATGTGTGTGCAGTGTGTGTGTGTGTGTGCAGTGTGTGTGTGTGTGTGTGTGCATGTGGATTGCGGGTGCGTACTGCGTACTGCGTGCATGTGTGTTTCTTGTTTCTTCCTGCTGTTGGTAGGGTAGCCCTGACCCTACAGCGAGTATGAGTACCCTAGCTTCGTGCGTATGGTTATTTTTAAAAATATAATATATTGTAGGGTAGTAGGTAGGTACCATAAATTTTTAATAGGGTAGCTCGGTACAGGTACAATACCAGGACTCCCGGTACTACGAGTACGAGTACGAGTAGGACTACTACCCACACAACCTACTACTACAACCTACTACCTGGTTAGTCTAGAGAGTGGTACTTGTACTACGACCCAGGCATTGGTACTTTACAGAGTACACGATTTTTTAATTAGCGCTAAGTGCCGACCCGGGCCAGCGAGTACATTGTAGGGAGCCCTTGTAGGAACCTATCCGAGGGCTAATAACCTTACCCCAAATTGACATGTAGTGGCTACTGGCTACTAGCTAGGGTAGGTACCCAAGACCCAACCCTATATCGAACGCGCAAGACGGTTACAATTCGTTACAACTGTATCGTAAGGTCTCTAATAACTAAGAGGTTTGTACTTTGTACCTACCTACCTAGTACCGACGTACACTAGTCACTACACACGTGTATATCTAGAGATCGGGGCCGGGACCGTCCTCTTACGTACTCATACAGCTGTTATACGTACTTGTACGATAGGGTACAAGGGTACCATGCATTTCCCGGCCCGACCCACGTTGCGACGCGCCGGCCATGTCCATGCCGTTGGGCTCTCCCGCCAGGACACTCACTAAAGTGATCCCGCCGTAGAACGGGCCTTGCAGGGATTCCTCAAAGTAACAAACGGGATAGCTAGAATCGTGGGGTCCCGCGTGGCTGCTTGTAAATCAGCCACGGCCCGAAGGTTAATCCGTTTCCCAAGCGACCCTGAACTAGCAACGACTCCAGCGGCATGTAAGACCCGAAACCGGTCATCTTCCTGGACGTTGGAGAGTGAATCTCCACGGAAACGTTTTGCAACGGGGTCGTACCCTCGCAAATGCAGCGTTCCCCAGTAAAATGGTTTAAGTACTGGCTGTCAACCACTGAGCCACGGGTAGAGTGTTGCCAGGCATGCTGCCAATTCTCGGTCTATCGTCGCGAGGCTACGTAGAGACCTCCCGGTCGTGAACATTGATTGCCAGCAAATTTACATGTTGGCAGGATAGTGCAGGTCGCCGTGTCAAGGCCCAGAACCAAGTTTCTCAACGGAGTTTAAGATCTGCTGCTAAACGTCCCGCTACCATGTGGCTGGAGGATACGGCTGCACACAAGACAGTTGCTGTTGCCTTGATACTGATGGCCGTTTCTCTGCAGGTCAGCCTCTGCCCTCCGACAGCAGATCACGTCGATCACACTAATTCTCAGCACCAGCAACATGTGCATTTGCAATTTTGGAGCTCGCATTCCTATATCCCTTTTCTACCTCCGTCCCTCCTCTCGATCATCTGCCCCAGCTAGAGCTCTCTGGCTGCTCCATGTGCCCTCACTTAACCACAGGCGTTCTCATGAAATCAACATACAATGTATGGACATTTGTAGCATGTACAGGGCTTGCCCCTTAACAACAGGCAGGCCTGCGTCTGGGGCAGTGCTCACCACTAAAGCTGCTATGTATGTCTGGCAGACGGATGGTGCCCAGAGCTTCACAATCACTCCTAACTCGGCAGCAAGGACCAAACTCGCGAGGCTCAAAGTAGATTTCCACGTCCACAACAGCTCACGCACAGTGGCGGCTGCCAACCTGAACCCTCAGGCACCGACGCATCTGACCAGGCTAAGTGACAGTCCACCTTTCGGCAAGAACACTGGCCTCCGAATCCTCCCTTGCACGTATTGCAACTCTGAAGTCAGCAGGGAAGTGTTGCACAGCTCGGGGTATCCAGTTTCTATTCAAACTTGCATCCACTGAGCCGCGCCCCTGTGGGGAAAGTGTGGGAAGAGTAGGGGAGGACTAGCAGGTTGACAGGAGAGAGGCCGGGGGGGGGGGGGGGGGGGGGGGAGGGGGCAGTGCCTTAGGGTGAGGGGGAGCCGCAGGGCGTTGACTGATGACAGGGCGCGTGGGGCCGGCTAACATTTCTGTTCTTCCTGAACACTCCAGGGTACGCTCTGAGGGCTTCGCACAAGCATACGCCACTTGACCACCCTTCATACTACAGAAAATGTGCGGCCCCTTGGCATTCCCAGGAATGCAGTTAGGCTTCACATGACTTGCACTCATCATTCATGCTGCCTTAAATTGGCTGGCGGCTTGTTCCTGCTGCAAGGATCCCTGATCCAGTGCTCAAAATGAGACACCCGGTGGCTCGCCTTGAATTTACCTGCAACCTGCCAGCATCGCTGTTTTGTGCCCCGTGATCTGAGCTGTACATAACATTGTCTCCAGTGAGCTCTGCGGACGGTGAGTGTG
Organism: Convolutriloba macropyga; assembly: GCF_964194025.1. Lineage (NCBI taxonomy): Eukaryota > Metazoa > Xenacoelomorpha > Acoela > Convolutidae > Convolutriloba > Convolutriloba macropyga. The sequence goes on along the minus strand of NW_027453108.1, from coordinate 5,075 downwards.
TCGCCCGGAGGCACAACGGCATGCAAGCAATTGCCAGTGGGACTCAGCCCAAGGTGGCCGTTGTGCTGTCAACGTGCATGGAAGATCTTGCAGTCGTCACCGAGGTGTGTAACGATCAGCTGGGTAGTCGCTGCGTGCTGCGCATCAATTAGGAAAGTTGAGAATATGAATGGTGGAGCGAATGGGCGTACTCACAGCGCACACCAGCCGGCTTCTCTGGAGCGGAGGGCTGGGACCAGCGTTGGTTGGAATAACGCGAGGCGGCAAGGTCACAGGTACCATACCCTGGCTGATCAGGGACCAATCCTGCCGGCTGCGCCCTTGTCTCTGTGCAGGCCGGTTGCAAAAACCTGGCGTTCTACATCTACCTCAAGTGCCAGCGAGAAGAGGCTCAGCTCCTTCAACAGATCAGACCTATTCTACCCTGTGTGAAGCTGATCAAGGTATAGCTCAGCACATCTGATATTCAACCCTCACCTGGCGCTGGCCTTGCAGCCCAGCCCCAGCTGCCCATGTGACGTACCGCATACACAAGAGCAACTGGCGTCAGGCGTCCGTAAGTTGGGTTTACAGTGTCTGTTCGATTGCTTGTGGCCTCTGAATTGCGCTGGACAGAGCGTGGAACCTACGATGGAGTCAGACCTGGCGTGGGCGAAGCACCATCAGCAGTACCTGGAATTCATCATCCAAAGGTATCTGGCCCTCTCATACCAGTCATTGCAGAGTGGTGAGCTCGAACGTGCCTGCGGCTGGAAATCGCAGGATCAGGCCCCCGAAATGCCAAAAGCTTCCCCCCCCCCCCCCCCCCCCTTCCCCCGGGTCGTTCCTTCATTCAGGTACAATGACCTGTCTCCCGTCACCATGTTCATGAAGGCCAACCTTGTCACGAGGCGGCTCAGCTTCACGAGCATGGTCACAGAGGCCCTCAGGGAGGAGTATGAGTTTTTCTCTTATGGACATCCTAAGGTGCGCGAGTGCCTTGCGTCCCCTTTCATCCAAAAACCTCCACAGACGGGCAACGGCGGGCCGGCGTTGCAAACCCCCTCGAATCCTACTGAGTCCTGAGACGCCGTGTGTCCAGGTGCGGGTGAATCTGGACGAGACACCCCACCATGGTGATAGATCCCTGTGGCACAGAGAGATGTGTACCCTCTACCGGAGGTACACTTGCATGGATCCCTGTGAGACCAGTCACGCTCATGCTGAAGCTCACTTCAACGGCTTCTATCACAATACAAGGTCGATGTTCATGGTCACTGCCAGGCGCCTCAGGTTTGTCGGCCGGCTTTACTTGCCATGCAGCTCGCTGCTGCACTCTGCCCTTGTGGTGATCTCTAGCAGGGGGACTCATGGTTGGATGATCTGTGCCGCAGGTCACTCCCCGTGAGTGAGTACCAGTGGCTGAGAGAGTACGTCATGGGCATCCCGGAGCGCGAGGGGGTGAAGCGGCGTTTTGTGATGGAAAGGATGTGGCAGGCAATTCTCGGCTGCCCAGAGGAGCTGGTCACAAAGAAGCTTCTCGGGTGCCCACAGGGCAAGGGCTTTCTTGAAGGTCTGTATGGTCGCATCATCGTCCGGCTTTCCTGCATCGCACCGTTGCCACATCGCACTTGGGAAGTGCATGACCTGGACAGCTGGGGAGGGCGTCCGTGGCGCTGGCCACCTGGCCACCTGGTAGCGCTTGCGACAACACCTACCAGCCTCCTGGTCACTTTCATGCTGGACCATTTCATGGCTTCCTGTCCCCATGTCTGCCCGTCTCCCTGGGCATGTCCAGTCCACCCACACCTCGCCTGTATCCCTTGCCTTCCATCCTCTTGGTTACTCCGGTTTTCCTGTGCCCTCCTGCTCGCCCACTCGATCCTCCATCCCTGCTGCGCAACCGGTCTGGCCAACAGCTCTGTCTGTCTCTGTCTGTCTGTCTGTCTGTCTCTCTCTCTCTCTCCCTCCCTGCCCATTCTTGAGACATGGCCTTGTGTACACATGCTTGCTCGCGTCAATGATGTGCAGGGAACACAATCGCACCGCCGGCCTCCTTTGTGAGGACGGGGCTGGTGTCTTGGCCCCAGCCTGGATCTGCCACATTCGATCCAGACAGGACCTACCACATTGACAAGGCAGTGCGCAAAAGCAGGCTTACTGTAGTTGGCAGGTGCAGCTTGTGGACCGAGCGCCATTGACTATTGCCTGCATACCTGTTGGCTGCGCTTCATCGCAGCTGTTGTAGCAAGCAGTACCTGACTTTGCATGTGTTGTTGCCCGAAAACAGCTTTGTTGGTCTTACGCAAAACTTCGACACTGTCATTCGGTCGGTGCTGGTTTCTGCCGCCAGAATCTACTACCAGGTGAGCCTCTTCGAGCACTGATCATGTGGATATCCATGAGGCATGTGCTTGAACTGCCGCGAACTCATGCTGTATGGAGACATGTTGCATATCAGGCATCAGCTAGAACTCCCCTCACAGCACCTGTATACGGCGTTCAGGCCAAGGTTCGGTTCCTCATTCTCACGGACCACAAGAGTGACATATCGACATTTTCACCGTCCTACTTTGGAAGCGCTCTTGAGGTACGTAGGCAACGCATTTTTGCAGGCAACGCATTTTTGCAGTAGCAAGTCAGTCTCCACCTCACATAAAAGTGCGATGCGGCTATGTGCATCAGGATACCTCTTACTTGATGCGCTTACCCGCATGGTCAAGTCTGGGAATGACGTCCCCATGGTCCTCCCACTGTGCGCTTTGATCCAGATTCGCAGATATCCACTCGAGCTGCCTCCAGTCTGTATTCTGGGAAGCTCAGGGGCGCAGCCTTGAGCTGGTGGAAGGACTGGGCGCGGGCACATCTTGAGACTGCATTCCTGCAAGAGCTGTACAGGCAACCCAGCGATGTTGGTGCGTAGCTGCTCTGCGTCCCCCCCCTGTACTTGGAGATGGACAGGAGGTTCAGGTTATCAACACCACATACTGACTGGCTGCCGATGCTGCAGAGAAGTACAGCAACCTGGCCTTTGTGGGATGGGATGCCCTGTCACTGAAATCCCAGAGCGATATTGCCGCCAAGCCGCGGGCTGTCAGCCTTCACTTTTGTGGACATAGTGAGAGCATGAGATATGCGTTGGACACCGGGACATGGTGAGTTCATGTCTCGTCATGTGAATGCGAAGACTCATAGAACGCACTGCTGCTGAACATGCGGCACACGGGTAACCTCTGCGTGTGTGCTGAGAGATGCTAGCATGAAATGTGTGACACGCCTGCAACCTTTCTGCAGGTATGTCAACAGCAGGGCTGTGGAAGGCATTGCACCTCTTCTTGCAGCGAGCATTGCACAACTGCCGGCCACCCCGAGAGACGTCCCCTTCCATCAGAAGCAGGACAACCCCATCGGCACGGCGCACCTGTCGTACCTCCTCCGCTGTTGTGTCGACCAGCAGCGCCCCAAGCGCATTGGAGGGGGACGGGGGATGGAGTTCATGTGCAACATCAAGCAGTGCTTCCACGTGCTCGGCCAAAACAGGGAAGGGCAGCCTCTGGCAGCCTCACACAATACGTTGTCAGTGCTGTCACAGAAGGTTGACATCATCATAGAGGCCATCGTTCGGCAGGCGGAGATAACAAGGGGAAACACCACTCATGTTCCTGGTGAGCTACTAGTTGCCATCCCCAATGGCACCTGCCGTGGCTTCTCGATACAACGGCCCAGGGCATGGAGAGCTCGGGGTGGATTGCATTGAACTGAGTTGATGTCAGAGCTCGCTTCCCACACCTTCCCCTTACCTTTCTGGACAGCACTGGGAGGTCTTTCGCAAATGGGTGAAGCCACTGGTGCATTCCCACAGTTACCCTGTGGGGCGCTCGCTTTGCACCTGCATGCATGGTTGAGGGTGAGCCCGGTGCCGGGCCCCCTGCCATGGCTGAGCTGCTTCGATGATACACAAACAGGGCATGGACACACCGCAGGCGCGCGTCAAAGCTGGCCGGGACCACACTTGGAGTTCTTGATGGCCCAGGTAAGCCAAGCCACGGCACATACGTGCACAGCTTCACACTAGACATGCATCAGAGCAACCGTGGAAGAGCTCTGCTAGTCCACGAGACCTCTGATTGCTGCACCCTACCTGACGCACAGGCTGCAAGGGCATGGGCGCTGCAGCACAATGGATACATGTTGCCAGCCACAACTGCCATCCGTATGGCCATTGATTTACTTCCAGTGCAGCTTCGACCGGCGTTTGAAGCCCGTGCAGAAGCCATGTCTGAGTTGTACATGCCCAAGCTGGCCAGACCGTCCCAGTTCCAGGTATGCATTCTGGCTGAGAGATAGATACATCATGTGAAGCTTGCATACACACCGCAAACCAAGGAGCTGTAGCCTGAGCTGAGGCTAGGAGGGCGACTGACACCCCGATCTGTTGCCCGCACCGGACGTACCTCCTCAGATAAGGCTCCTTGGCTGGCCGTATCTTGAGCGCAGTGAGGACAGGCCGCAGCACTGCTCGCAAGCAGGCTCCCCTCTGATGATTCACTACGGTGACCAGGTCCAGCAAATGATATATGACGCAAAGAAAATGCGGGTGAGCTCCGCCCCCTCCCCTCCCCCCAAGAAAGTCCTCTCCTGGTGTGGTTTGCCTCTGTACCTGAAAACGCCCAATTTCCCTCTGAGAAGCATACCTGGTGGTGCCCACCTCCCACTTACAGGAGCTATCGTCAAACAACATTGCGTTGGAAACCTAATGAAGCCAGCTACGAAAGATCCACCGGGAGCCGCGACCTCTCACAATCTACGACTAGAAACTGAACCCTCACCCCCCCAATGGAGAAAAGTCTGCCAACCACGGGATCACGGCCAGGCATACGGAGGGGGGGGGGGGGGGGGGGGGGGGTTCAGCTGGTCCTTCAGTTAGGCGCTACTGCTGCAGCAAGATCTTGTGAAGCGGCAGTTGCGCCACCAGGCCTCAGCATGCTCAGCTGTTCTGGCAATTGCAAGCGAAATGTTATCGTGGCAGTGAAACTAGAGGCACCGAAGCGGGCTCTAGCCTTACCCGGGCAGCCATCTTCCAGTGCTGCACAGTA
>NW_027453107.1:54546-99646 GCF_964194025.1 Convolutriloba macropyga | reverse complement strand
CACTTAGTCATGGTATCTAATAAATATTAGATATTGTAAGTTAGATATAGATTCAAAGCTAAAATTTTGTTCATGGTTGAGAAAGGAAACAGATCCAACAAACCAACCGCATGAGTTCACATGCCAGAGCCTGGGCCTGTGATTGTTCTTCCTCCGCCTCCCCTTGTGAGGAGGCAAAAGAGGGGAGGGTGTCACTTCGGTGGGGGTTCGTAGGCAGGCGTGAAGACTTTTGCCCGTTAAGACTCACGGCAGAATCACGAGACCACGAGTCGAGTGGAATGTTACGGACAATATTAGTGGCCTCCTCTGAAACGACCACCCTTGATTGGACAATCTCGACACCCCCATGTGAAAATTTCAGACAAATCTACCCGATGTTATTGTTCAGGTTTATTTGTTCTCGGAAAGGCTTTCAAATATAATTTTTCAGTACTATTCGTAGCCCACGTGGTACAATACACACCCCCAATGAAAAACAAACATCTGATTACCGACTAAATACTTTGATGAAGGAGTTAGCAGTTCATCAAAACAACTGATGTCAAAACAAAACAAGTATTTGATGATAGATCAAACGCAGACATGCAAAATTTGGGCTGATTAAACGGACACTTTGCAACCAGCAGGGAAAAATAATAAAAAGAGGTTTTATGCCAGAATGGAATATATCGGGCAGAATGCCGGAGGATAGACGCGAAACAATAGACTGTTGAAAAACTGCAGACACAAAAGTGCTACTAAAAAACAAAATTCTAATTTTAACTATTATCCTTAATTTCAAACACGACTATTTTGAGTTTACATTTCAAATTTAATTTTAATAAAGGAGCACAGGAGTAAATTTTAGTGAGGTATGATTTGAACCAATTATTTCAGGAGTGACAAAAACTCGTACGGAGATAAGTAATAACCACGAACTGTTGCCCTAAAAAATTTGGACTAAAAAACAGAAACGGAAAACAAGAAAAACATAACCGACTAAACGTCGGAAGAATGGCTCTCGAACGACTAGTGGGAAGCTCTAATGAATTTCAGCCTGCTTCAGTCGGGGGGGGGGGAGGAGGGAGGGGGAGCCTAAATGGAACTACGAAGTTCAATAGGGCGCTTCAAATAACCACATTAGAGGTTAACATATAACACTATTAAGATTTAAAGTAAAAAATGGCACCAGTTTCGGCGTAGTTTCCATTTGACTTTTAATGTTAAATTGCCGCCAAATGAATTCAGCTGCTTGAAATTGTGATTGAGAGAGAATTTCAGATCACGCGAAACGCAAAAAGTCAAGGGCGTAAAAGTCACTCGAAAAGTCAAAATTGTCAAGCGAAAATTTTGCATAAAAAAACATAGCCGGTAGAATACCGGAAACCACTCGAATCGTCATGCAAAATAATTTCTACCCTAACTTGGACAAAATCAGAATATCGAAAAAAACACTAGAAATAACAATAATAGTAGACCAATATAACATAAAAAGCGTTAAAATTTTTTCAGTTCAGGGGTGTGGGTAGGTGTTGGTGGGGGGGGGGGGGGATTTGGTAGGTGGGGGCAGGTAGGTGGTGGTGTAGGTAGGTGGGGTGTGGGGTAGGTACGTTGCCGGGGGGTAGGTAGGTACGAGAGGGGGGGTAGGTACGTTGGGGGGGGGGGTAGGTACGATGGGGGGTTAGGTACGTGGAGGGGGGTAGCTTTTTTTGTGGGGGGGGGGTAGGTAGTAAAATGGGATCAAACATTCTCAAATTGACCTCTTCACCTTGAATTGCAGACTGTTACCAATTGCTATACATTACAATCTAAGCTATTGTTAAAGTTCAATGTTCCAAAACAGAGCTCAACAATCAAAAACGGAGGAAAAAGCTCGAATAGAAAGAAGTCAAAATTCAAGTCACGAACAAACCTGCTTTCTGCTTAAAAAAACCTGTAGAATATAAATACTCCTCTTCGAATCGTAAAAAGACACACACATTTACAATAATTGCTAAGAACTTCATTCAAGAGCATTTAAAAAACATACCCGGAAGATTGCCAGAAAATAGCCACCGTTGATTCCCATAACCAGGATTGGGATTGAAAGAAGAGAAAAACGAATGGAAAAAATGATTTACACAAACAATTTTAAAATGCAAACTATTTTGATGCAATTTTGGAGCTGAACATACTCCTGTTTCGTAGGTAGACAACACAGGGGCTAGTATCAATACCAATAAGCATTAGAGATGGTAGCTAAGAACAAAGTTCGAGTAACGGGCATCTAAAAAGGGTTTATCCCGTTTCTATTTTCTGATTTAGTTGTTTCATACTGACTCTGTTCATTTTGAATTGCTTTGCTGAGTGAGCAACTGCTGTCTAAAACACTTTTAGAAGAATGAGAAAAGAGTGAAAGTAGCCCAGAGAAGTCAAAAAGATTTCACGCAAAAAGTTGAACAAGCTGTGAACTAAGAAATAGTACGAAGAAGTTAAAAAACACAGCAGGACAAGTCCTGACGTACAATTCAAAGAATTTTCATTGACTAAACAAAAAAAAGAGACCTAGGAAGGACAATGAGTGAATTGGGAAAACCATTTCTAAAAAACATCAGATCAAAAAATTATTAAAAAAAACACAGAAAATCAATGTCAAAGTGCAGCATGTGAACAAAAAACAACCAACGACAAACGGAAGTTTAGTTCAAACCAAAAACTAGACCTATAATGAACTATGAATGCATTGATGAGACCATTTAGAAAAAAATCCGATCAAAAAAATTGGAAAAAAACAGCAAAAATCAGAGTGATATTGCCGCATGTGACCAAAAACACCAGAATCGAGAAAGCGAATTTTCGTTCAAACACCGTTTTCTCACTCTACTTGAAATTAGAGCAAAAAAATTCACACCGCAAAACCACTCGCTTTTTCGCTCCACTTCCTGTTTCGGCGTGACCAAAATCACTACTCCAATTTGACAACAAAAATCATAAAAATGTGTGAACAGATCTTTAAAAAAAGACAGCGCCGCAACACAATTCAAATTCTTTGACTTGTGAAAAAAATAGGAGCACTATAATAGCCGGCTGAGAAGCTGAGGCGTCTATTGATAAACAAATTATGAAACGAATAAAAAAATTGTTGAAAACTTTATTCGCCGGACAATACATCGGGAACTCAAAACAACTAATTGCTGCCAAGTCTAACACCTGAACTGACTTGATACCTTTCATCTTAAAATTTCAAAACAAAAATAAGCAAAAAAATTTTTCAATCAAAAACACTGATGAAACCCCAAGATTTTTAAAGCGTTCAAACAAAATGTTCCATATATTCTACAAGACGATGATTTTCACAAATGAAAAATGGATTGGAAAAAAACCCGCTTAGGAAACTATGCCGCTAAAAACCCGCTAAACAAGTCGTAAAGCAAGTCATGACTTACGTAAAACGAAAAACATGATCGAAATGTAAAGCCAAATACACATAGCAGGACAAGTCCTGCAACACAATCCAAAGAATTGACAGAGCAACTGAAAACTGCTGTACTAAACCAGCAACCAATTGAAGAATGCCAGCCAAACAAACCTTTTTTTAAAAATATCAGCATTGGTAAAGTTCTCTAAAAAAACCAATATCCTGAAAGCCGAATTCTATCCAATTAAATATACTAGTAAACCACGCTCAACCTTTGAGAGTGGTTTAATTGCCACTAAAGATAAGAACAAGAAAACTGGCAAACATTTCCGAAAAAAAGCAAACTTTATTGAACATTGCAAAAATTCCTGCTATAAATCTTTGTCTCAAGAACCCTATGTCTAGTAACCAATCTGCAAGTGCTAAAAAAACTTTTACTGGCCCTTAAAGATCGATAAACTCAAAAAAGGACAAAAATCTTGAAAACAAGATATAGTAACCTATTTTCGAGCCTTCAAAAGCATTCACTTGCCTCTAGCGATCGAAAAATGAAAAAAGATTTCAAAAGATTTGCAAATTCTATTGAAAAATTGCTAAAAATCTTGATACTTGTATCTTGAAAACCATTCGATTGCCACTAGAAACTATGCAGTAAACTATTGTTCAACCGCAGTGGAGTTTCAATGGGCCCTGAAGATAGAAAAACTCGTCAAAAACTCTAAAAATTCTAAATTTTATTGAAAAGTCGTCAAAACTCGTGATGTTATTAATATCTTCACTACCATTTTTTCTCTCCAGAAACAAGTTTTCAAGTGCCATAAAAGTTTCACTTGACCTGAAGGGCAAAATAAAAAATTTTTTGAAACATAAAACAATGGACTTGAAACATACTAATATCCAGCGAAAGAACTTGATCAATTTTGAAAAACGTCAATTTAATCTAACTGACTAATCATACAAAAACTCAAAAAGACAGGAGAAATTGCACATCTTGTGCTCAAAAACTCCCAAAATGACCTTTTCGCCCTCATTATAGGCCTTTCCAGCAGCTGCAGCGAAGCACTTTATGGACTACTAAAGCCAGCTAAGGGCCTCTAGAAATCTTAATGCCCACTGGGCGTTCCCTGTTTATCCCATTTAGAACTGAAGTCCTGGGAGAACTGAATGTGTGAAAAAATGTTACAAAGAAGACAGAACAACAATACAATCCAATTCTTGGATTGTAAAAAGGAGATCGCCTGAGCAACAACCGTTGAGAGGCTGATGGCGGCTATTAAAAACCCAAACAATCGATTGAAAAATACGTGCCTACTTCGCATTTCAAACAACAGACTAACTTCAACCACCGGCGAGCAGTTGGCTTCGTACGGCCAGCTTCAGCTTAATTGGATTGTAAGAAAGAAAGAACGGAGGTTAAGTATGAAATGCAATCTTCACAAAAAAGAATTTATGTCTCCAAAAGTTTTGGTGAATCGTATCCTCGGATACTAGTAAGGCATTAGCAGTGCTCAGCAACTTAATGCCCTCGGGATTTTACCCGTTTATCCCATTTATGAGAAAGAAATGTCAAATGGTCTCACAAAAAACTATCAAAGTCAGCACTATGGAAAACAAAACATAGTTCTCATAACGACCTTTTAACCTTGAGTACTACCAGCAATTCCTAATTTCTATATATTAGTAAGCTACTATTAAAGTCCAATGTTCGAAAACAGAAGTAAACGTTCTAAAACAGAAGTTAATGTTCTGAAAAAATTGAAAGTTCAAGTCATGACTTCAGATACAAAAAAAAACAAAGCAGGACAAGCCCTGAAATACAATCCAAAAATTGAATGAAAAACTTAGAACTACTGTATCTGACTAGCAGATCAATAGGACAATGCCCGCCAAAAAGGAAAACAATATTAAAAGCTGAGAAACTAAAAACATAGCCGGTAGATTGCCGGAAAATAACCGCTGTTGACGCGCTTGATGCAAATCGGGATTGAAACAGAAAAAAAAAGAAGAGATAAATTGACTGATTTTTTAAAAATTCTTTTCAGCGTCAAAAAGTGATCCAATTCAGCGTGCAGTTTCAGTTGGATTCTAAAACTATACTTAATTCAGCTTCAAAACTGAAAGCTAACAAGCTTAATACCAATGTCAGCAAGTAAACACTCTTATGGACTTTGATAACCTAATTCTCAATGTCTTAATGACCGGGCTTTATCGGCTTATCCTGCCTCTTGATTTTGCTCTTTTGACCTTGACTGTATTCACTATCTTGCGCATTTCATTGAGTGAATGGATTTGAAAACCATTCATTTGAAACAATGAGTGAGGTAAGTCAGAAGTCAAACATGAAAGTCGTGACATTTGTAAAATGAAATACGTGATCAAAAAGTAAACCGAATTTAAAAGAGCGCCTAAATAATAGCCGTTTGAGAGGCTGACGGCAGCTATTAATAATCAAAAAACTAAACATACCCGGCAGATTGCCGGGAAATAGCCGCCGTTGATTCCCATAACTCTATTGGGATTGAAAGAAAAGAAAATATCAACAAAAATTGATATTTGTACAAAAACATTTTTAAGTGCGATTTATTTTGATGTCATTTCGTAGTTGAACATAATCCTGTCTCTCAGTGAGAGGCTACAGGGTCTAGTATCAATACCAATAAGCATTATAGATAGTAACTAAAACTTATGAGAACAAAGTTCAAGTACCGGGCATCTAAAAATGAGCTTTATGGGTTTATCTCGTTTCTATTTCTGTCTTCGATTTTTTTATACTGACTCTCTTCATTTTGAATTGCTTTGCTGAGCAGCTGCTATTTAAAAGGACTTTGAGCAGAACGACGGAAGAGTGAAACTAGCCTACAGAAGTCAAAAAGATTTCACGCAAAATGTAGAAAGAGCGGCAAAATGGGCAAAGCGAAAAAAAGTTCGACAAAGAAAAAAAAATAGGAGCGCTATAATAGCCGGCTGAGATGAGGGCGGCTATTAAACAAAATATAATCATTGCTAAATCTTTTGAAGCTTTTACCCTAAAGGCCAAATTTTATCCATTCAAAATTAACTATCAACCCACGCACATGCCTTGAAAAAGGTTTTTCGGTCGATAAAAGTAAAAATCAAGAAATATGACAAACACTTAAAATTGAAAATCGCAGAAGTTTCATATTTTCGCAATACTTTAATGTTCAAAACCATTTTTTCGTCTTTGAAATCTGACCAGTAAATCATCTGCAACACCTAAAAAATTTTCATTGGGCCGTAAATATCGATAGACATAGAAATTACAAAATTTTTCAAAAATTAGGAAAACCGCTCATTTTAATAAAATGTAGTGATAATAATTTCTTCTGATTAATTTCATTGTCTCCATAGGCTATCCAGTAACCCAATTTCTTGCCTTAAAAAACTTCATTGCACCGTTAAGATCGATAAACAAGGAATATGACAATGCTCGTTAGAAAGAAAACACTCAAATTTTAAAAATTGAATTCGGGGTATTAAAATGTTAAAACCATTCCATTGCCCCTAGAAACTATGCCGTAAACTACTATCAAACACCAGATGATATTAACTGGCCACTGAGGCAATAAAAACTAAACAAGACAAATATTTTCAAAAAAATTGAATAATTGTAAAATTTATCAAAAAAAAAATTAGAAAAAAAATGCCAAAATTCGTGACAATTTAATGCTGAAAACTGTTCTATTGCCACTAGAAACTATGCAGTAACCTATTGTCAAACTCTCAAGGAATTTTTATGGTCCATGAGCCTCAAAAAATTAAAAACGAAGAAAATTTTCTGATTGCAGTACCAAAACATAAAGTCTAAAATGATCATAAACAGTGATTGTATCAACTGTATCAAGACTTTTATCAATTTTGACAAAACGTCAATTCAAGACTAATCAAGCAAAAACAATAGAAAAATGACAACAAACCGTGAAAAAGTGCACCATTTTGGACTCAAAGCTCCACAAAATGACCTTTCAACTTTGAACTAACGCCTTCACAGCATGTGTGTGAAAATATCGTTTCACACACATGCAGGGTAAACCTCCTACAAAAACATTGCCGGAAGAACTCTGGAAACAACTCGACGGAAACAATTGACCACCTTAACTGATATATTGGTTATCCTACTAAAAAACACTAATCACTTTAAAACGAACAATGAAAAAGTATCTGAAAAAAGATGATAAAGCATCTGATAAAAAACCCAAAAACAACAATTGACAAAAAGCCATGCGACACTTTTAGTTTTCTTTCATTAAACGACTGAAATTGAAACTCAAAAACAACAATTGGCAAAGTCATGCTACATGTTTAGTTTTCATTCATTAAACGACTAAAAATTTACAGGAAAAACTCAACAAAAAATTCCAAGATGAGGTAAGGGAAATGAAGGACAAAATAAAAAAAAATCGCTCCAAAATTTCAACAAAAAATAGCTAGAAATAATGGATAATTACCAATATGCTACTCCGAAACCATTATTTTAATAAACTATAACTACTGCTTGTCATGCAAATACCAATCCAACAGCTTGTCGATTTACACAAAAAACGCAGAACGAAAAGAAAACCGAAAAAGTTAGAAAATTGGATTATTTTTCATTGAAAACTGTCCAGTCTAGTTTTCAGTGACTTCCAGCAACACCTCTATACAAACTCCGGAAAAATTGAACAGTATGCGAAAAGCTGGCGTTAGTGAAGGAGCGAAAAGCAAATATTCAGAAAAAATTAGCAAAAAGAAAAAATTTTTTATCAAATCTGCATAAAAATTACTTAATTATCTATGCAAAAACAACTTTAAAGTAAAATCAAAACAATCAAAAGGCACCAAAAACAATTAGCCTGAACCATAGACCTCCCCAAATGCAATAAGAACTTCAAGAATACAACAAGCATTTACAAACAACTTGAAATAAAAATTGAGAGGGTAGAATTTTTTGATATTAAGAGGGCACATAGAGTCAAAAAAAATTTTTTGGAGAAAATCGAGTATTCAAAAGCTAGACAAACGACAAGCAAGTCATAATAGGCTAAGAAACTATCTAAAATTAGAAAAAAACAAAAAGTGTAAAAAAAATTGAGAAAAAATAATTTAAAGTTTCTCAGTTTTATTGTCATTTTCAACAAAAAAAACGTTTAATGCCAATAAAACTGTACTCACCTGGTACTCAGCTGAAAACTTCTGAAGGAATAAGCGTTTATTAAAATCCCATAAAAAAAGGCAAAAAACACAAATTCACCTGGAATTCAGCAAAATAGCTGAAAAACCAGCAAATTAGTATAAAATTCATATTGATTACCAGACACTTTCAAACCACTATCAAAACAACCATAAACAAACCCGGCAGATTGCCGGAAAATAGCCGCCGTTGATTCCAATAAGCATGATTGGTATTAAAAGAATAGAAGATTTTGAAAAAAAAAAGATTTTTGTACAAAAACAATTTTTAAGTCCGATTTATTTTGATGGCATTTCGTAGTTGAACATAACGTACTTCTGTTTCGTAGAGAGAGGCTGCAGGGGCTACTATCAATACCAATAAGCATTAGAGATGGTAACTAAGACTTATAGGAACGACGTTCAAATAGCGGGCATCTAAAATTGGGCTTTATGGGTTTATCCCGTTTCTACTTCTGACTTCAATTTTTATACTGACTCTGTTCATTTTGAATTGCTTTGCTGAGCAACTGATGTTCAAAATCACTTTTAGCAGAATGAGAGAAGAGAGAAACTAGCCTAGCGAAGATATCACGCAAAATGTTGAAAAAGCGGCAAAATGAGGTAAAGCGAAACATTTTTTTTATTCTAAAGCGAAACATTTTTTTATTCGACGAAGTAAAAAAATAGGAGCGCTATAATAGCCGGCTGAGAAGATGAGGGCGGCTATTAAAAATATTAAATATCATAATCATACCTCTAACTAAAAAGAAAAAAACTTTTAAAAAGCCGCACGTGAACAAAAAAATTTCGCTCGCTTAGAGAAAATTTTTTCACACATCAATTTCTCGCTCTCTCAAAAACAGCGGTATGAACAAAAACCACTCTCTTTTTGCTCCGTTCTTCACTTTTGTTCAGCACCAAAATCACTCCAAAATTTTTCACGGGTTTCATTTTCTGTTTCAAAATTCACACCAATAAGGACTTCTCCAATACTCTCCAATACTTAAGGACTTCTCCAATACTCCTGTTCGAGTCGTAAAAAGACAGCACCAATACAATCCAATTCTTGGATTGTAAAAACCTGTAGAGTATCAATACTCCTCTTCGAGTCGTAACAAGCAGGACTATTATAAAAGCACCAAACTTAGTTTGAGACCAATTAAACATTTTCATTACCAACCTGGATTTCACAGACCCAAGTTGTTTCGTTTTGTTTTTCTATTCCAGAAGATCGTTAGTGGAATCTGTACAAACCTAAATCAATGACTTCGGGGACTTGTATTTTCGGCTCTGTTACAAACGTCTCGTCGTTATTGCTTCTAGCAACCAGCCCCTCAGAAATCACCAATTGTTGTGAGAATCCTCTGTTACTGTTTGAGACACTTCTTGGAGGAGTATCCAGCTCAACTATTGCACATGGTGACACAGCTTGTTGTTCATTTTTCACTGCAACTCTTGGACAGTTTTCGGCAATCTTGGGCTTCTTGATAGGAGGACAATTCTCTGATGAAGCTCGAGATAGACTTGAAACTGATGGCAGAGCTGGAGATTTCATCGGAGCGAACACCCCACTTGGCATAAACTCTCCTTCCATTGTAATTTGGGGTGCTTCCATAAAAGGTACCATACTTTGTCTGTTAGATCGCGGATCTTGTTCATATGGAATTGCAGCCATAGAAGGTGGTCCCTCTATTGCCCTTGATTGCCAGATCGGTGGCTGTGGTAGTCCAACAATAGAAGGACTTACCATTGCCTGCCCAGTAATTGGCGACGTTCTGTGGAATGCAGGACGAACATATTCAGTAGCAGTTCGAATAATCATCTGTTGACCTCCGTGTAAGTTCGGCTGCGCTTGCATCAAGTTAGTTCTCATTGCGTACTCCTGATACCTTTTCTCATACACAACCTGGTCATGCATAGGAGCTTGATGGATTCCTGTTGCTGCCATATGTTCGGGTTCCCGCAACATGCCAATTTCGGGTCCGGTTCTTGATGGAAAGACATTTTTCCATTGTTGATAATGCTCGTTCGCAACCACTCGTGGAGGTGCTTGAGGAGGAGATCTACTGAATGGGCTCTGATGAATAGGACTACCGGGAAAGCGGGGAGGCGATTGAAACTTCATAGGGGGCATAGGCGCAGGAATCGAAGACATGGGAACAAGCGCCGAGCTCATGTCCGGTCGAATCACAGCCGGCTGCTCAGGCTCGGGAGCCCGAGACAAAGCAAAATGTGACTTCATGGGACTGATAACCTTCTTTGATGGACTCGTGAGTTTCGGTGACATCATGGCAACTGGTACGGGTTGTTGTTGATTGATGCGAGGCTGAATTCCGGGATTTCCAGATATCATCTCGTTTGGAGATGATCCCGGTCCAGTCAAAATCTCTGCGGGTCTTTTATACTTCATCTGCTTCTGGAGAACAGCTGGTACTTGTTTCCTACTTTTGACCATCCCTCTGCCTCGAGTAGGTCGGTGGGCTACCGCCCTTGCAATTGAAGCAGACATATTTTGGATATTTGCAGGAACACCACCACCTCGGGGTCTACCACGTGAAGCTCCTCGGATAGCTGGAGGTCGACCTCTACCCCTAGCGGCAGGTTGATTCAAATCTGAACCAACCGATGAGACACCGCTATCACCGCCACCACATCGGGATTCCTTTGATGCCTCAGTTTTGATGTTCAATGATGGCACCGAGATTGCAGGGTTCTGTGTCTTCTTTGGAGAGTCCGAAGGTTGTTGTTTCGAATCCGATTGTTTGCTGTTATTGATTTGACCCACTTGCTTGATTAGAGCGTCCATCGTCGAATTATCAAACGAGAACCTAAAGGAAAGCATGCTTTTAAAATTAGCGGCACTCAATTTGTTTGTTTCGTGGTCAATAGATATTTTTTGCTGAGCTCATTTGACAATATTTAAAAAATATTCTGTACATTTAAAAAATGAATTCTGTACCTCCTAGCATCATTTACCAATTTTTCTCAACGATAATACTAGAAAAGCGTTAGCAGCAGAGAAATAGTATTCATAATCCCTAGAAAAATCTACTCCAAAATAGCGGAATTTAAACATATAATAGGTAGATCACAGGAAAATAGCCACCCAATGATTCCTAGAATCCCGATTGGGATTGAAATAACAGAAAAACTTGAAAAAACTCAATTTTTGTTTGTTTTTTAAAATTTGATTTCCTTTTTCGATATTGATTAGGTTCATTTCAGCTTGCTTTGGTAAGCAACTGCTGTTAAAAAACACTTGGAGCAGAATGAGCGCAGAATGAAACTAACCGAGAGAGCTCATATTTCACGCAAATGTTGAACACAAAAACACACTGTGACCTAAGGTGAAGCGAAACAAATTTTAGATTGACGATGTAAAACCAGCCAAAAAATTCCGAAGCGACTCCAAGCCTCGGACTTTCCCAAACAAAATCGAAACTCAGTCGAAACCACTTTTTTTGTCTGAAAGCATTTATTCTTGAGCAAAGTTAACTAAAAGATTTAGTAAAAAACTTAGAACCATGTCGTATCGAGAAAAAATGACACGGCAGGGCAATTAATTGTAACAAAACAGCGAGTCACAAAATATCAGAATTACTTTTTTGTTTCGGCATCACAGTAATTGAAAATATTTAAGAATTATTTCTCTCTTCTTGGTGCTATCTTTTTAAAATGTTCTAAAACACTCGCAAATATTGAATTTATCAGGAAACAGACAAAGGAAAAAGATTAAAACTAAAATGCAAAAATGTCTATTTTTTGACAAACCGTTCCAGTAATAAATTTTACTCAAAAACTATCTAAAGACAATTCAAACAAAAACAAGATCTCAGAGCTACATGAAAACAAAATCCACTGCAAAAAAAGTTACAAAAAATCAGGAAAATGATAGAATGTGGAGATTAGACACATTGCAAAAAAACAAAAACCGACTAACGTCTGACGAATTGCTCCCGAACGAGAGGTTGGGCCATTTAAAATAGAGGGGTTAATTTAGACTGTTTTATGGATGCAAAAAAACAAGCCCACTATTAAATTGAGAAGTTGTAATTCAAATTCAAGAACATAACCGACTAAACGTTGGAAGAATTCCTCTCGAACGACTAGTGGGAGCTCTAATCAATTGCAGCCTGCTTCAGTCGGGGGGGGGGGGGGGAGGGGAGGGGCAGCTTAAAAAAAGTAAGTTCCATAATGGGCTTCAACACCAAATAACCACAACACTAAATAACAAAATTACCACCAGATAACCAAATAACTACATTAGAGGTTAACTCATACCACTATTAAAATTTAAAGTGAAAAATGGCACAAGTTTCGGCGCACTTTTCATTTGCTGTTAATAATAGATATCATTGAAAATATCAAAATTAAATTGAAAAATATTATAAAATGAGCAAATTCAGCTGAAACCTAATAGGCTCTCAAAGACAATATAGGCATTAACAAGGCATCTTCATAAATTGAGAAGTTGTAATTCAAATTAAAGCTTAAGAAAAAATTCTTCAACTTTCAGCATTGAAGGTTCAGTAAAGTTATATAGCCATCCTCCTGTGAAAAACAACGAAAACAAAACCCAAACATTCTAAACATTGAAACCTTTTGCCAAAAAAGTCATAGCATAGTTAAAATTGCAATTATGAAGGAAACTTTTCTTAAATTACAAACGCCTAACGCCAAAAAACAATAAAATTATCAATAAAACGATACTAAAAGCTCCATCAAAGCACAAAGTTCCTCACTCTAGTAAATGAAACAAAATTCCAAAAACCTGGAAAAATGGAGAAAAATCGTGACTAATGAAAAATGAAAAACGTGATCAAGAGTTAAAGCGATTTTAAAAAAAGGAGAGCGCCTAAATAATAGCCGTTGAGAGGCTGACTGGGGCTATTAATCGAGCCAAATAGACAAAAACGGTTACCTACATGCGACTAACAAGCAACTGTTCAAGTGAAGCTGAAAAGTCATGACAACTCAGCCTATGAAAAGAAAAACTCTCTCGCTACAAGAAAACTTTAAATGAAAAATTCTCATTTTCACTTTTAGGTCAAAACGCCACCTGAACAAGCAGTTCCGCAAAAAAAACAAAGCCGCAAGATTTCCAGATACAATTAGATACCTCGGCACTTCTTCGAACAAAAACACAAAAAATTGCCAAAGTTTAAGAATGTTTCTAATTTCGAGACTTTAAGACGTTCAGAACTACTTTTTCGCCTCTGGAATTTCTGGAATAACTATCATCTGCAATAACTAAAAAAAATCATTGGCCCATAAAGATAGATGACAGAAAATTTTTAAAATGAATTTAAATGCAAATTTTAGTGAAATGTTGCAAAACCTTATCATAAAATTATCTTCAGAACCATTTTATTGTCTCCAAGGGCTAACAGCCGACCAAATTGAATCTTTATAAAGTTTCTTTGGCTTAAAGATCAATAAACTGGTAACATGACAAAAAAAATTTCGAATAATTGAGAAAAACCCTAGTAACTATGCATTAACAAGCAATCAAACCCTAGAGGATGTTACCTGGCCGCTGACACAAGAAACACTGGAAAATTTCAAAACTTGAAAAAAATATTTAAAAAATTGCTATAAATCGTGCTATAAAACAATTCCACTACCAATTAAAAACTATACAGTAAACTATCACCACACCTTAGAGGGAGGTTTTGTCGCCCTTGAGGCTAGAAAACTTCAAAAAATGACAAAACTTTTAGAACAAAGTGAAAAAAGTTGCAAGTTTTATCAAAATAGTGCAAAAATTCATCATTTAAAATTATGAAAGCATTTCTTTCGCCGCTATAAAAGTCTATGCTGTAGCATATTATCAGACTCTAGAGGAGACTTTCTAGCCCCTGAGGCTAGAAAAACAAAAACAAAAAAAATTTAGAAAAACTTTAAAAAATGCAAGTTTTATTTTTAAAAATGCTCAAAATCGTCACCTAATAAAGTTGAAAACCATACCATTACCATTCCATAGAAACTATGCAGCAATCTACTATCAATCCCTAGAGGGTATTCCCTGGCCCCCGAGGCTAAACAAAAAAATGACAAAACTTTTCAAAAGCTTGAAAATAGAAAAATTAGTATCATTTTTCGTGTTTTCGTTTTGAGTACCAAAAATAAATAGCTCATAAATGAGCATTGGAAGTAATGACATCTTGCATAGGACCTCAACTTTGAAAAACGTCAATTTAAGACTAAACATACCCGGCAGATTGCCGGAAAATAGCCGCCATTGATTCCAATAAGCATGATTGGGATTGAAATCACAGAAGATATTGAAAAAAAAAAGATTTTTGTACAAAAACATTTTTTAAGTCCAATTTATTTTGATGGCATTTCGTAGTTGAACATACTTCTGTTTCTTAGAGAGAGGCTACAGGGGGCTACTATCAATAACAATAAGCATTAGAGAGAGGTAACTAATATTTATAGGAACGACGTTCAAATAGCGGGCATCTAAAATAGGGCTTTATGGGTTTATCCCGTTTCTATTTCTGACTTCAATTTTTTATACTGACTCTGTTCATTTTGTTGCTTTGCTGAGCAACTGATGTTCAAAATCACTTTTAGCAGAATGAGAGAAGAGAGAAACTAGCCTAGAGAAGTCAAAAAGATTTCACGCAAAATGTTGAAAAGGCGGCAAAATGAGGTAAAGCGAAACTTTTTTTTATTCGACAAAGTAAAAAAAAAAAAGGAGCGCTATAATAGCCGGCTGAGAAGATGAGGGCGGCTATTAATCAAACAGAAAACTAAAAAATGACGAAAAAAACTTACAAAATTGCACAATTTTGGGCACAAAAATTCCTAAACACGACCTTTTAACCTTAAATTAAGGCCTCCATAGCAACCACAAGACTCCAAGCAATTGAACGACTACTAAATGTAGCTTTGGGCCTCCAATGGAAGAGAATGCCAGCTGGGCTTTACCTGTTTATCCTGTTTAGAAAGATCAGTCATTGAAAAATGTGTGAAACATTTTACAAAACCGAATACCCTAAAAAAAAAATTGATCACCCTAACGAACATAATGAAACTGCTAATTATGCGAATCAACTTGAAACAATAACAGGCATATTAGCGATGTAAAATTAACTGACAACTGATAAAGAATCTGATAAAAACTTCATTACGAATTGCTGCTCCACAACTACTGGCAAAAACCTTTCGACACAGTTAGTTCACATTCAATAAACGACTGCAATTGGCAGAAAGAGCAAACAATAGGTCATATAGAGAAAACCGAGGAAAGAAAAAGACATGAAGGACAATGTAGAATAATATATTTTCGATAAAACGTTTCAACAAAATTATCCACAAAACGCTAAAATGCTATTTCCCACCACTTATTTGGCAAATAAACTTTATCACTGATTCTGTTCAGGCACTTACCCACCCAACACCTGGTAAAAACTTAGTAAAGAACAAAAAAAAATGCAAAGAACGAAAAAAAAGCTCCCGAAAAACTCAGAAAATTGTGCTATCTACTTCGAAAGTTTCACCTTGATTAATATTGTCTTTTGGAGCATTAAAATGGAATCATAACTGTTCCCATTCACTGTTGACAGAATAGATGTTTTTATAACATTGCGAAGCTAATACGTATTTTAGCAGCATTATTTCTGATAATAGTCTGAACTATTTATTAACCTGATAATAGTACCCTATAATGTGAGCTGGTCTGAACGACAGAGATAACATAGCAGACTAACGTCGTGCGAAAGGCACTCAAACGACCGGCGAGCGGTTGGCTTGTTAGTTGCTACCAACGGTTCAGTGAGGCTGGCTTTAGCTTGACTCGACTCAGCAACTTTTAGTTTTCTAGCCTTGTTAGTAAATAAATCAAATAAAAAACTGACATTTTGAAGATCTGCAAAATATTGCGAAATTTAAAAGAAAAGTTTCCAGATTTTCCAGAGCAAAAAATAATCAAAATAATCTTCTTTTGTCCTTGGAGTTATATCAAGTAGCCCATCTGCAAGATTTAAAAAGTTTCGTTGTCCAGTAATGATTGTTAGACTCAGAAAGAATATTCAAAAATTTTGAAAAAAATCGCCAAGTTTTAACAAAATCTTGCTAAGACTCAAGATATTAACATCTTCAAAAACCCTTTCATTGTCTCAAGAGACCATGCAGTTTCCCTATTTCAAGCTTTAAATAGTTTCACTGGCTCAAAGATCCATGAACTTGGTTCATGATAAAAATTTTCTGAAAACTTAAAATTACATTTTATCAAAAAACTGCTAAAAGCTATGCAACAGCTTATTATAAAACCTTGAAGGAGGTCCCTATTAAAATCTTGAAAAACATTCCATTACGTCTAGAAATTATGCAGTAACCTATTATCAAACCCTATAGGACGTTATGTGCCTCTCGAGGCTGAAGAAAGTTTTATCAGAAAATTGCTAAAATTTGTGATACTAAAAAGTTGAAAATTATTCAATTGCCAATAAAAATTATTCATTAACTTATTATCAAACCCTTAAGGAAGTTTAATGACCCCTGCGTCCGGAAAAACGTGTAGAATGAAAAAATGTCAAAATTTGAAAATTGCACGTTTTGTCAAAAAAATGCTTAACTTCCTGATTATTAAATGTTGAAACCATTCCACTACCACTAGAAACGATGCAGTAGCCTATTATCAAACCCTAGAGGAGGTTCCTTGACACCAAGGGCTGATAAAACTCAAAAATGACAAAAAAAATTTACAAAAAGCTCGAAAAATTGAAAATTTGTATCGATTTGCGTGTTTTTAGCGAACGGTTGTTCGTAAGTAGCAAGCCACGGGGGGATGATTGATGGGGGGTTGACAACAGTGGAGTGGCGGGCAACAGTGCGGTGGAGGGGTGGGGGCAATAGTGGGGGGTCAACAGTGGGGGTAGCTTCAACCTCTAAGAACCACCATTCACACCTAAACAGTGTGAGCTCAAATAGAGCTGAAAAGCTCTACGAGCACTTAATACCCGCTAGGCGCTCGCTGTTTATCCCGTTTTTGAGGACGAAAAGTCTAATGGGTCAGACGAAAAATCGGTCAAGCGAAAAATCGCATAAAAAGACCAACAGGACTAATAAAATTTCTACAAACTTCGTTTGAGAGCAATTAAAAATAGCTCCAAATTTAAGATTAAACAAGAAAAACTATAACGAGAAGCTTAAATTGAGCAAAAACATTTTTAAAAAAACTTAAGCTAATTTGAACCACAGAACTCCCCACATGCTAGAAAAATTTGAAAAAGAATACCAAAACGGCTAAAAAGCTTACAGCGTAGCAAAATGGCGAAAATAGCTCAAAATTGAATATAAAACATCAGATTTTGATTCAGATAATCAAAAAAAAACATTCAAACGCACTATTTCTAGCTTGGGTAAACGATAAAACATCTTTGACCGAAAAAATTTGAGTTCAAACTATAAAACTGCTTTGAAAATTTTCACACCTACGGTTCTCGCTCTCTCAAAAATATAGCATGAACAGAAAACCACTTACTTTCTCTCTCTTTTATTCTCTTTCTGCTCTAATGAAATTTGACCTAAGCACTTTGTTTTTACACATTTCACTTCCTGTTTCAAATACACTCCAAAAAATTATCGATCAAAAAGGAAAGACGCTCCAGAAATACTCCTCTTCGAGTCGTAAAAAGACAGAGCCCCAATACAATCCAATTCTTGGATTGTAAAAAACCATCAGCACCGCAAAATATCTCAACTCAGCTTACAGATTCGCAGCTATAACAAACGAACTAACATAACCAACTAGCGTCCGACTAACTACTTTCGAGTGACAGCGAGGGTTAACTTTGGTTGTATCTAGCTTAAGCATAGAAAGGGTAGCCTCGAAACGGGATGAAGATGACGCGGAATGACGCGATAGAATTGAAGGACCCGCAAAAAATTCCATTAAAAATTAATTTGCGGGCTCAAAAATTCTAAGTTAAACGGAAAAAAATTGGCTCAAAAACTCAAAATTTAACGGAGAAAATTTTGTTGAAGCAGATAAATGAGCACTAAAATACGCTATTATCAATTCTTTACTGTTGAACAAATCTACCCACTCAATCAAATAATTTCTATTTAACAACGCAGCAAAAAGAAAAACCTAAATGCGCGAAAACAATTAAAATCGAACCTCGATACAGCCAAAAAAACTATTCATAGTCAAAAAGTCATTTATTCAGCGCAACGTAAAAACAAATAAACCGAAACCGACAAACGTCGGACGAATTGATCGTGAACGATTGGCGAGGTAAACAACTTACAAGACGCCATAGGCTTGGGGAAACTTGTGAGGCTAGTGCAAAAACCCTTGACTAGGGAGGGGTTCGAACCAGTGCCCTCTCCCATGAGAGTCGCAGACATTAACCACTACACTACACAGGATATGTAGAGTCGTCACTAACAATCTGTTTTATTTTAGTCACAGACTTAACTTCTGCATGCGCGCAATTCAAATCATTTGGAAAAAAAACAAAAAGTAAAGCTTGAAAGAGTCACTTGAGAAGTGAAATGGAAAGATCGCTCTAGAAGAAAACGGTCAAGCAAAAATTGCGCATAAAAGACCTTTACAATAATTGTTTCAAACCTAGGTCAAAATGCCGCATGAACAAAAGTACTTCCTGTAAACAAGAAAAAAAGGCCGATCAAAAACCAATGCTCCTCGAGTCGTAAAACAAAAAAAAAACAAAAAAATCAATACTCTTCGAGTCGCAAAAAATAGCCGGCTGATAACTTGAGGGCAGTTATTAATCAGTAGTAATTTCTTAGAAATGGTTCACAATTTAAACTGATTGTAACAAGAAAATTAGATTACGATGCAATCAGGTCCTATAACACATTCTAGAAAATCAGTAATTAATAGTGATAATTAGTGATAATAGTGATAACTAAAAGCACGAACTTGATATCCACTTGATCAACTGTAAGACTCTGGAGCGGAATTTTGGTCAGGTTTCTCAGCTGTGATAAAAGTGCCACTCTGGTCTTCATTAGTGGAAATGGTTGATCAAATGCTATGGCCTTCTGGGAGAAAGAGACAGCGAACTTCATGATTTTCTCAACTTTGGTCAGTCGCTCATTCTGCATCTCGATTTTCTTCTCAGCGTCACTACACTGTGTTACAACAAATTGCAGTAATTCTTTTTTCCTCTGATCCAGTTTCTCACAAATCTCCTGAAATCGTTGCAATTAATAAACATAAACAGACTAATTTTGGAAGAATCGCTCTCGAACGACAGGCGGGTGGAAAACCATTTGACCCCACGGGATTTGAACCATTGACCTTCCGCTTCATAATCATATTCACTGCCGACTGTGCTATTAGGCCCTTATTTTTCCAATGATTCAACCGACTTTATATCAGCAACAAGCTTTACTTCGGAGTGTGATTAAGAGATCACTCAAAAAATGAAGAACGAAAGCGTGAAAAACTTACTTGAGAATTCAAAGAATGTTCCAGAAGAAAAGCGCAAAACGGTCAGGCAAAAAATTTGCATAAAAAGACCAACACGTTTACAATAATTGCTATCAACATCTAGCAATTAATAACAAGATCGCAGAACTTATAAAGCCTCGCTTGCAACAAACTTTATTGCTTTACTCACTTGTGACCCTAAAAAAACCAAAATTTTGCCAAATATACTATTTGAAAATTGGGATTTTCACGGTAGACTGGCATTTTCTGTCCAATAGTTTCCTCGTCAGTATCTTGTCGCAAAAGAAAGCAAAAATGGAGTCGCTAACAGCCCGTAAATGCCCAGTGGCCATTTATCTGGAAGCTTAAAAACCACCAAATAAAAACAGACAGATAACACCTTTAAAAAGCCTCAGATGGACTTTATTTAAAATCGATTTTATCTAAAGCAAACTATTGGTTAATAAGGGGGAGAAATGGGGGAGGAGATCAAACTCGAAGAACCGCCCTACACACACCATAAATTTATGTCTCCAAAACAGTTTCAGTGAACCGGATAATTAGAGTCTATGAAGGCGTACACTTCCAAGAGAACTTGACGCCCTACGGGCGTTATCTGTTTAACCAGTTTTTCAGGACGAGAAGTCAGAAGGGTCACACACAGAATCGGTCAAGCGAAAATGGGAATAAGAAAGACACAGAACTAAAATAATTGCGGATCTTTTCCGTTTGTGCCCCCCCCCCCCAGCTTAGTGGGTTCATATTATTTGCACCCCCCAGAAGCACGTGCAATATTTTTACATGCTGATTTACCATTTTATTTGCAACAAGTAAATTAAAATTATAACCATACGGTTAAATATACCTGAAACAAAAAATATTTCAAATCATTCAAACAAAATAATATAATAAACATCAACAATTTTAAAGAATCACATTATAAAATTTTCTTTCGATTGTTTTCTTCCTAAAAATAAAAATAACTTCTAAAAGCTCTTAAGTTTTTATTCAAAGGAATTTTTCCATTTTTTGCCAACCGAAGCCAATGTGGTAACTTATTCCATTTTTGTACGCATTGACGAACAATCGAATTCATTCCATTTAATCACACGTGCTCTGTAATTAGGGGCAGCATAACGTACTGGGGGGGGGGGGGGGCACAAACGGAAAAGATCCATAATTGCTACAAACTTTGTTTGAGAGTAATTATTAACCTATAAATACGGAGTATATCGCTTCAG
The DNA here is from genome assembly GCF_964194025.1 of Convolutriloba macropyga. Taxonomy (NCBI): domain Eukaryota; kingdom Metazoa; phylum Xenacoelomorpha; order Acoela; family Convolutidae; genus Convolutriloba; species Convolutriloba macropyga. Next base: position 78,447 of record NW_027453107.1, on the reverse strand, counting down.
TGCGTGAAAACCAAGAAAATAATACTACCCGCTACTATTATTTTCATTTATTCGAGTTATTAATATCATTTATGGATTGACAAGAGAGTATTTTAAGATGCCCTTTTTTGTATTAATTAAACATAACTTTCCGTCACAACGTGACGCCATCGTTTAAATTTTAAAAACTGTTTGTAGAACGTACCCGAAAACATGACTCGATTTGATCTGAGACAGTGTTCTGAACAATCCTGACATTAGCTTTATGTCGAAATAACTCCAAGTGCTGTTTTTTGACGCCTTCTTGCTTTTCATTTACTTCTTCCACCAGTTTCGCAACAACCGATTTCTCATTCGATGCCTTCTGAAATCAACACAGCAATATAAGGTTAAATTATCACAATTAATGTTTTATGTTCAAGCTAGCAGAAACGGGGAACTTAACCTTCCACGTTCATTTGAATTCCAAATCTGATAGCAATATTGCTAAAACCTTTCCCTTATTTATTTGCCCGCCCCTCATTGACACCTGAAAACGATCCGTATAGGGTTAATGGTGCCCTCTAGGAACTTATAAAGTAGTAATTTACATAGATTATGTACGTCTTTCATATCTACAGGTCGGCTTCAAGTGGAATGGATCGTCCGCTTCAGCCAATAAAGGAAAAATAACCAATTAATGAATACTGTAATCTGATTGGCTGAGATGGGTTCGTGGATAGGATCAAAATAGTCTGCTTAGAAATGATCTTACGATCTCTTCTTACTTCGATATTCATTCAATCAAATGCCAGGTAACAAAAGAAACTAACTGCATTTAACCAACCAGATTTAAGAATTGACAGGGATGTTGCTGGTGCTTTGCCTTGTCGGCGTGACAACTTCTACAAGTGAGCCTTTGGCAGGCATCGCAGAAGAGACAGAGCATCTGGTTTGGATGTTCGATGCAAAAATGCCATTTGCCTACCTCGTTGGCCATGCTCATCTTGTACTCATCGTGTGATAAGATTTCGTGTTCCTTCGTCAGACGAACTTTCCGGTGAGCCTATAAAACCATCAGTTCAAATACTGTTTATTTTAAAGAACGGGTTACTGCGAGGGGTCAAACTTTTTAAGATTATGAATCGTTCTTCACACCATGAAATTGTCTCCTCAATAGTTGTGGTTAATTGAGCCTAGTAATATGTAAGGCTCTAAGAGAACTGCTCAGTCACTTAATGCCCTCCGGGCGTTACCTGTTTATCCCATAAAAATTTGTGACTGTTTCTTGTTTTCAATTATCCCAATTAATTATCTTTGAAAAGTGTATGCTTTGTCTCATGCGAAAAATTTGGGCTTCCAATAAAATTATCCAAGAAACATGCCTTAAGGCTTCCAAGAAATTTTTTTTGGAGAAAAGTGTGAAAATTGAGCGAAAACCTGATTAAGTTCAAAGTCTAGTGTGATATGAAACATGAAATCTTGAAAAAAAAGTAAGACGCTTGAAAAAGTATGACTTCTTGCTTGATCAACTTTCGAAATTAGTGATCGAGCCTAACTTTATTGTCGATTTTCTTTAACAGCGAAATTGAGGTCCAATGGATTCAAAACTAAGTCCAATGATTAACAAAACCCATAAGATTCTAATCTAAGCAAAATATCTATGCTGCTCGTATTAACAGACCGCTTCAGTTGAGATTATAATGGTATTTTTAAGTTCTTACCGCTTAGCTTATCTTATTCTAATGACAATAAACCCAAGTCTTATTGACCCTAGGAAAAAATATAGAAATCGGCTAACAGCAATGCAAGAATCACACAGCCAATCAGAGCACTGTTTGCAATATCCAGTAGCCGACGGTTTCAGTTGTTCATTGCCATTTTCTTCTGAGGCACAGCCTTCGCAGGGGTTGTCACGAGTTGATTCAATCGTCAATTTATCCTTGTTCAGTTTTTCCAGCAGAAAGTACTGGTCCATAACCCCTTGTACATTTCTGCATTCTTGCGAATCGAGAGGGCATGTGAAGCGTTCTAAAAAGTTTCACAAATCAAACAAAATATTGAATATTTTTCTTGAAGATTTTATTTTTACTATGTTTCAAATCGAAATCACTTCAAACGAACACGGGCACATAAAAACTAAAAAAAATGGGTGACAAAGTACTCGGCATGAGCCCATTGATACAAACAATAGATATTTTATTCTTTTAACTTTTTAAAGTGTCTATTAACAAATCAGGAACTATTGATTTAGAATAACGTGAAACCGATTCATTTCAGTAAAACAGTTTCTACGAAACCGGAGAAATCCTCGCAACTTCACCGTTCTGTGAGCGATACAGATTCAAATCATATAGATGATGACAATGTTGGAGATCATTGTCTGCATTTTTTTTCTGATTTCAAAAGTGCATTTCTTGCCATTAGTAGGTTTGACGAAACAGCATGTTTTTAGCATCTTTTTATAAGGCTTGTAGTTCGACTCATTTCTTGGGTAATCAAGTGAGTTGTTCCAGTATTGACCTCCGCTGTAATTGAACGCTCGTTTCTGGTAATTAGTTCTGACAGCTTGCATACGAAATAATGACGCCGAATGACAACGGAATCAGCGAAGTTACGAAATAATGACGCCGCAAAGGAATCGGCGAAGTAACGTTCAGCCGGAATAGGGCCTCTAAATACTTGGCAGCATTTCCATTTTTGACTCAATGCGTCAGATAGCCCACTTTATAATGCACGGGTTGCTTTATTGATACCAATGCACATCTTTCATTAAATCAGTTATTCTTGATATCTCGGTTTTCCAAAAAAAAAATAGTGCTGCAGTTATTCTGCACTTTCTGAAGTCTTCAGTTTTGAATCAGATAAAGATACAGTGCATTACAGTAATCCAGTCCAGATAAAATGTGACATAGTACAAACAAACTACGATGCTCTTCATCAAGGAATTGTAGACAGGCATAAAATTTCCAAAGATAAAATCCAGGACTTTCTGACCGCGCTGATTTGATCTTCGAAATTTAGGTTTGAGTCAAGCCAAACGCCAAGAAATTTCATAGTGTTTTCTAACTAACTGCTCTCTAACTAAGGGCGGATAGCGCTGTTTTATATCTAACATAGATTTACATTACAGGGATGTTTATTGCTGGAATTAATATTATATCCTTCTGCTCTTCAGTTACTTCTGTTTTCAAGGTATTGAGCTCGGTTCCTATAATAAGGTTTTCTTTAGACTTTGTCCATAAATTTTTGCTAATTAATGCCTTTCAAATTTAGTAAATCACTCAGCCATTGGAAAAATCATTCAAGTGCGATATCGATGCTCAAACTACTTCAAAATCATCATTATGAAACAATCATTTCTCGCTCTAAGTCGCAAAGACAGTTCATATCGAATGCGACATGATCAAGCTTTGTAGTACATCATATGTGACGCAACACAATGACAATATGCAATTAATTACTCAGACAAATTGGGACTTCGACTTAGCAATGACTTAAAATAGTTTAAAAGCCCCTTTTAGTCAGTTTTTCTATTATCATTTGGTGTAGTTTGCAAACAAAAAGCTTCTTCAAGTCGGGATGTATTCAAGAAGCCAAACTATTCCAAAATTTTACTTCTCATTTTGTCAACTTTGCGCGGTATAATTACAATACAATTTTTGGGGAAACCGAAACAAAATTATTCTGTATCAGCCCTATGTGAGAAAATTCATCTACTACAATTGTTCATGAGGGAGGGACAGCTGAACGGTTTGATGTTGAGACCCCAGCAGGTTTTCTTACCCTGTTATACTCAATTGACATTTTACGTACCAATACCAACTTATTCTTTCTATACATTAGTCATATACTAGAGCTAAATTTTATATGGTTCTTCATGTTATGCAAATCGTAGATAATTGAAAGTTCGGTATATATGCGTACATTGTAATTTTTTTCTCTACATAGGCTCTCAGCAAGCTCCGCTATTCATACCCGCATTTCTTCGAACCGTTGAAACGACACTAAAATAAAGTCACCAGATGTTACTAACCATCTTTACATTGAAGTCGTATGCAGTCTTCACAAAACGTGTGCAAGCATGGCAGCAGTTTGGGTCTCATGCCATTCTCTAATTGAAATAAACGCTTGCACAGACAGCATCTTGTCGGGAAAACAGCATTTTCATAGTCATTTGACTCCATCATGGTATTATGCTTTTAGCCTATAGCATAAACCTGAAATGAGTAGAAGCAACACATATAAAACGGTAACCAAACACTGTCTCGAATATCATTAGAAAAACCTATATTCAGATTAAATTATAAACGTATATAAAGTATATATTCAGATTAGGAGATAATTAACCATCGAGTTCATCAAGGAAGTCCTTAATGCTGTATATAAACGATTTCTAGGAAATGAAAACTGGAGAAATTTTACAATTCGCAGATGACACATGTATTATATCTCACTCGAAATCAAAAAATTCAACCAAAAACTAACAGGAATTTCATTATAATGGAATTATCATAACACCAAAGGTTTCCGCTATCTGCGCTGCATGATAATTAAATTGAAATTTGATGCAAACCTGAACAAAAAGGTTGCCAAAAATGGCAACTTCTATTAGGAAAATCTATACAAACAAGAAATAAATTCAGAAATGGCCCTCCTCAAGAGTGGGTGAATATTGGTTGGTCTGGTGCCCTCCCAGCACTACGTCTTCATGAAGCATTTCTCATTGTTCAATTCTATCAATAAAATGATAATATTATACATATCGTCTTCACTGTAAAAAAAAGTTGTTTCAAGGTTACAATCTATTAACATTTTTTCTCTCTCTAATGTTTAGCACACGTGCAAACTTAACCACAGTTGAACAAAGTTGAAAACAGCACATCTTGTGACAACTGTTTTTTTCAGGTTGACACTCTGATGGAGTTCATCAACTTTACATTGGGATTTCTGGAAACAGATTCTGGAAACATCTTTCGATAGAGACCTGAAATCCCACGTGGTATATGAGATTAAATGTAATGGATGCGGATCCATCTATGTTGGTCAAACAAGCCGGCATGTTACAAGGATAACAGAACATCAAAAGAAGGATTCACAGGTGGGTCAACATCTGGTTGAATGTCGTGGCGCCACGAATGACATTGAATGGAAAATTCTGGACGCCTGTTGGACAGTAGAAAAACTAATGATTATCGCAGCTATATATATCAGCAAGCTGAAGCCGACACTAAACACACGCGATGAATATAGGGGGAGGGAACTCACGCTAAAATATTAGTTCAAATCATAATTTTGACTAGATGAGAAAACCAAGGGCAAAAACATTTTGTGCATGACAAAACGAAATTTGCAAAATCTCCACAAGAGGGATACTTATGGTTAGGGCAAATTCGGAATAACCCTAAAAATACAAGAACATGGCCAAAATCGAAAAATCCGGAATAGGAATGTTTTTAAATAAATTGAGAACACATGTAAATATGAGTTGTAAATAGGCTAAATATTGTACATAGGGAAAAATTTTCGATTGATTTTGTAGAATAGTTCCTAGAATTGTTTTAATTGTCGTCTCAGACAAATGTAAATACATATTCATTTTATCTCTTAACAATTTGTAATACAGTTTCAAGCTGACGATAAACTTAAAGTTCGAAAACGTTTGTTTTATATATTGGAATTAATTTTAATTTGACAAATTGGTTTCCTTTACACAGAAAATTGCATTTTATCCGAACTTCGAATGCAGACAAGAGGACTAGTGTAAAAGAAACCAATTTGTCAAATGAAAATTTTTTTCGATATTTAAAACAAACGTTTTCGAACTTTACGTTCATCGTCAAGTTGAAACTGTTTCACAAATTGTTAAAGCACAAAGTGAATATGTGTTTACATTTGTCTGAGACCAACATTAAAACACATGCAGGTACTATTCTAAAAAATTAAACAAAAATATTTTCCTATATACAATATTTAGCCCATTTAAAATTCATTTTTAGATCTGTTATCAACTTCTTTAGAAACATTCCTTTTCCGCGTTTGTCGATTTTGGCCTTGTTTTTGTATTTTTGGAGTCATACCAAATTTGCCCTAACCTTAAATATCCCTCATGTGGAGGTTTTGCGAGGTCTTGCTGATGTATATAACTTCGATAGTCAGTAGTTTTTCTACTGTCCGACCGGAGTTCAGAAATTTCCATTCAATGTCATTCGTGGCGCCACAAATTTAAACCAGATGTTGACCCAGCTGTAAATGCTTCTTTTGATTTTCTGATATCCTTCTGTAACATGCCGGCTTGTTTGGCCAACATCCAGTACATTTTATCTCATATGACAACTGGGATTTCAGTTCTATATCGAGAGATGATTTCAGGTTGGGCATGATCTTAATTTTGCTTTATAAAAACCACTTCGAATTCGCATAGTTTCTTCAATTTGCTTGCGAAATTTTGAGTAGGGTTGCCTCTGTATTGTACAAAAATATAGCTTATCATGAGATCTCATTTTGCTTTTTGATGCTTCCTTGGTGTTGTTCTCAATTGGTCTATACCGCCAATTACTATCTTTTCTAAAGTCTGGTTCGCGAAAGAGAGGACCATAATTGAGAGGACTAGTGTAGGGGATAAGTGGTTTAAAATTTTGTTCGAAAATTAACTTTAAGTCGGAGAAACATTGCCTACAGGGGATGCAAATTTGCTTTTGCTGCTCAAATTACTTAGTAAGAAACCTGATACCATTAAAAGCAAGAACCGATTTTCTAAATCAATGGTCTTTTCAAATTCTAATTTCAAAACAATTGTTCTCCAATTTTTCCAGCTTCATCAGTTCAGAATACGAATAGAAAAATAAATTGACAGGTTTTTACATCATTGAAAAAATTGTTAGCACAAGCGATCTTTTATAAGAAGATAAAATTCTACCTGCTGTTCAAGAAGAAAACATTTCAGATTTTATTTAATTGGAGGCTTTAAAATAGGACAAAGAAACGATGAAGCGCCTTTCCAGATCATGGGAAAATTAGAAACTTCAAACAATCAATTCTTTCCCCTGAGATATGTGTCAATCCAAATGGAGTGACCACTCAGTAACCAGAGTTTTTTGATAGAGCAGAACCATATAGCAAAATGCTCAATTTATATGAACGTGTTCTACTACATCAACAAGTAAAAAAATTAAGACATTTTTTTATTTGTAGTAAGAGCATCAATCCACTCAATTTTTAAAATTAATCCATTAAGCTAATTAATATTTATAAAGCTTTTCGTACTTTTTGTTGTGGCTATATTTGAAATAACAACTTAGAGACCAAAAAACCATAATTCAAAGATTTGAAATATTCTTTGAGTTCTCAATTATTACCACTTGTTTAGGAGTCTAAAATAAAATAAAAGTCTGTATAATAATAAATTTTGAAAACTTTTTGCAAGAATTTGCATTCTCAGTTAAAAATGATTTAATGGTTTCTAATTACGGTTCGTAATGATTTTATATCAAATTATAAATGAAAATGAAATTCTATATAATAATTGCCTTAAAAACCAGAGAATGTTGTTATAAATTTACAATTTATTCACATCATTTCTCTCTGTAATATTTAGTACACGTGCAAATTTAACCACAATTGAGCAGAGTTAAAAACATCACTTTTTTTGGACAATTTTCTTTTCAGCTTGGCACTTGGATGGAGTTCATCAACTTTACATTGAGGTTTCTGGTAACAGAAGTTTGCGTTTTATCTGAATTTCAAATGCAGACGAGAGGACTAATTTACAAGTTCAATGGTGTAAAAATTATTTTCGAAAACTGATGTTTGGTTAGAAAAACAGTGCGTCAAAAATTGAATTTTCATTCGGTAAAACTAGGAGATGCTAACTTTCTTTTGTTGGTCAACATTCCTAATAAAACACCTGATACTTTTAAAAGCAACATGCTATTTACTGAATCAATTGACTTTTCACATTCCATTTGCAAAACAATTTTTCTCCAACCCTTGCCAGCTTCATCAGTTCCAAAAACAAATAGACAAATAAATGGAAAGGTTTGCATCATAACTGAAAAAAGTTGATAGCACAAGTGCTCTTCTATTAAAAGGTAAATTTCTATCTGCCGTTCACGAAGAAAAGGTTTCGAATTCTATCATTTAATTGAGAGCTATAAAATAATTCAAATATACAATGAAGCGTCTCTCAAGAGCTTGGGAAAAATAAGAAAACTTCTTAAAATTAATTTTTCTCCAAAATTATGTGTCAATCAAGGAGTGACCACTCAGTAACCAGAGTTTCTTGATAGATTGGTACCATATAGCAAAAATATCAAATTATATGAACTTGTTCTACTACGTAAACAATTACGAAGCTTTAGAATTTTTTCTACTTGTAGTAAGAGCAACAAATTATTCATGTTCTAAAATTAAATCATTTAGCTAACTAATTAATATACAGTTTTCGTACTTTGTGTTATGGCTATATTTGAAATCACATCTTAGAGACCAAAAAACCATAATTCAAAGACTTGAATGATTCTTTGAGTTCTCAATTGCTACCACTTGTTTGTGAGTCCAAAGTAAAGTAAAGGTCTGTATAATAATAAAATTTTAAAAAGTTTTGCAAGAATGTGCATTCTCAGTTAAAAATGAATTAATTAAGTACAGTTCTTAATAAATTTAAATCAAATGGATTCAGGTCACGTAATTTTGGGATGTTTTCTTTTTTTGCCCACCCCCATTTTAGTCGGTGCATATTATTTGCATCCCCCAGAAGCAAGTGCAGTAATTTTACACAGTGGTTTACCGTCTAATGAAACGTGCTGTGTATTGGGGGAGAGCATAACGGACTGAATGCGAGGCACAAATGGAAAAGATCCTTATTTAGAAATGGCGCTCAAATTTTTCAGTTTTGCAATTGATTGAACATATTCCAGCCATTAGTATAACAAACAATACCTTTTTTGGTATAAGTTGCGCTAGTTCCGTTAAGAGGCTGCGTTAGAGAATAATTTGAACGTTTGTGTCAAAACCCATGTATTTTCCATAACGAAATACAAGCCATATGATATTGAAAACTTCGCTAATCACATTCAACTAACAATGACTTTTACTTAGCTGTCGTCTTGTATACTCCATGCGTGTGAGTGACCGGGATATTTTTTCAGGGTTACTAAAGTCCAGTAACTGGGAAGTTCAAGTTAACATTTCTCAATTTGATCCTCTGGACTGATTTTCACGAGGGGTTTGCATTGCGTGTCCTTGTAAAAATTTCTACTGTAGTTAAATGACAACTTACAAAGTCGTGGTTTATATTCATCTTTATCATGAAAGTTACGTGTAGCACAATGAAACTCGGGTACGAAAGTGAAACAAAAAGTTTGGTATGAAAAATTATGAAAAATCAAAGTTAGGGAGATGACTTTACACCGACGATAGATGTGAACTCAATCAACTTGAACTAAATAACACGCGGAGGTTAGACTGTTACAGACCATTTTAATTCCAGTAAGCAAGAATCACACTCGAGATATAACTTTTTATCAACATTGAAGATTATAAAACTATATCACAAATTCAATTTTATTACTTCAAAAGGTATGGCATCAAAAAATGAAAAATCAAAGTTGAGAACATGACATTTACAGTGTGGATGAATGTGAACTCAATAAATTTTAAATAAATTTCACGAAAAAGTGTTGTGCAATAAACTGTTGCGGACAATTTTACCTCCAGCTAGCAGGAGCCAAACACAAGAAATAGTTTTTATCAAAAAGGAAGATTTTAAAACTATATCAAAAATTCGATTTTACTGCTTGAAAATTTTTCTCGGGCTTGAGTGAGTTTTAGGGATCAGATTGGCAAGAGTCTCACTGTATTGTCAACAAACTGAGTATTTATTCAACCTCCTCAACCATCAAGGCAGAATAATCTTTCTCTACACCAAAGGCTTTTTTTAATCTCGTTTGACGTTAAAAAATGCCAGTACTGGTCTTGATGTGGAAGCATCCTGTTACTTTAACTCCGCTCACATGTGCATTGACGATCCAACCAATTGGCTAAATTCCTCCCGTTTCAATTTTTGGACATAAATGAATCAACATCGTTTTCGTTGAGCTCCTCATTAGCATGCTGCCATTTTATCCAACTTTCACGTTCTAACACAACTTCTTTCAGAAATTATTGAAAAAAATGCGCCAAACAGGTGGCGTGGCCTCATTGGGAAATGATTTGCTGCTAAGGGTTCTTCGTCGACCAAATGGCTCCCAACATGTGTCAATGGGCTTTTATTCAGGATTATTTTCAGCTCTGCTACATCTGTGTGCCAGACGAAAATAAATAGCAGCCGGCCTCCCATTGAAACAAGCAACCATGGTTTTGCTTACTAGTTTAGTTGTTGGCAAACTCCTCCGAATTGTGGTGCTAGGGCTGGACTGCAAGTCCGATGCAACAACTGACAACGTATCTGGCCCTTGTCGTGCTTGTGGTTTCTCAGAGAAATGAACTTAATTAGGCGGTTTGCTCCAACACCCTTTCTGCCGTTTGCTGAGAAAATTACATTAGGGTATCTCCTTCGTGATACAAAACGCTGAATAGCTATTAGCAAACAGTCAGTAGAGAGGTCCTCGCAAGCTTCCAGATGAACTGTTTGTGTGAACAGGCAACTAAGCAATTACACATAATTGAGCTCTGACTTGGATTTTGACCTTTCAAAGTCGAATTGCCCAAACATACCAATTCTTGTGTTAACAAGGGGATAGATTTTGATTTTTCAAGAAAATATAAAAAATAGAGATGACATCTTCGTTCTGACATCGTCAGCTCGCCAAAATTTGCCACAAACTTTTTACAACTCTATGATTTCCGACTGTCATGAATAAAACTGTGTATGCCAAACTTTTTCACTACCAAGATGTCCACAGTTGTCATTTGGTTTTTTGCTTGATAACGAAATTGGCTCCTGCCGAGGAGTATCATGGGATGTATGCTCTCAAAAGGTCATCTAGACTTCTGACTGCGCTCCTCAAATCTAAGCAGTCTCTCGCTCTTCAGGAAGAGTGTAAAGGGTAACAGTTTGTCCTTTTTCTCGAACGGTAGTCCACACTGAAGTCTGAAAATGGTGTCCCTGTAGTGTGTTGGCCGAAAAAATCTTAATAGAATCTTCCGACCCTAGGTTTTGTCTGCCGTGATTTCGTCCTAGTCACAGGCCATGTCATGTTTGAGTGACCTCTGCAGACCCTGTATTGCTTCTTAAAATACTGTCAAAAAACGAGATGAGCCCAACTAAAGACGAAATGTACAAACTAAAGAAGCAGCCATGGTGAGAAAAATTCTTTGCGTGACGTTCTTATTTTTATAGCGCAGTTTGGGTCTTGCTAATTTAGGTGGTCGGACTATAGATTTCAAGTATGAACAAGTGTCTGTTTTGTCATGAGAATTCAAGTCTGTCCTCCAATGGAATCGTGTCAAATGCAGCCGAGTTCTTGCTGGGAAACAGCTTTATGTTTAATTCTCTTGTTTGAGAACAAGTTTCAGCTCAATCGCTCTTTTTGAAGCCTCTTCTCTGTTGCAAATGTTTAAAAAAGCTATCCATGTAGAATGGAATTGTGATAGAGTCAACAACTTCTGGATCTTGTTACCGTTGTACTTGGCCCACCTTTGCTGATCGAAAATTGCACAAGCCAGAAAAATGAGTCGCTTCAAAAATGAGTCTTTTGTATTTTGATGTCTTCTTTTTTACCAATATTGCTCAATGTCGCTTCACCAATAAACAAAGCACATTTTGGTCCACCTTTCCATCTCCCAGTAATTGCCACATTCTACTGTCAAAATTGGAGGAGACGTCCATGCATAATTTGTTCTGAGATAGCATTTGTCACGGGCTTAATATAGGCTAGGATGAGTTGGCACATATACTTTAATCGCACTTCAGTGATCGTTATAGTCCTGACAGGGCACGAAGAGTTCTATATCGAGCCTGGGCATTTCTGATTTACAGAGGAAGTTTCTCAAATAACCCCGCTGAATGATGTTTTAATTTAATTCTCATGTCGTCATCTCAAATATAAAATAATATTGACTGTGGGATTTAAGAAAAATCAGCAGTGATTATCGCAAAGCTACTCTTTGTAAGAACAGTGACTTTTTCCTAAATGTCGTTTCGTATACTGTATGCAGGTGAGGGCACCAGATATTTTTTCAGAGATACAGATCTGCGGTATCTGAGTAGGCCATGTTATGATTTCTCAATATTGATCCGCTTTACTTATTTGCAATAGATTTTACAACTCGTGTCCTTGTAAAAACTTCTACAGTAGTTAAATGACAACTTACAATCTATCATGAAAGTTACGTGAAGCACAATGAAACTAAGGTTTGACATTGAAGCAAAAAGTATGGCACCAAAATAAGAAAAATCAAAGTTGAGAACATGACATTTACAGTGTGGATGAATGTGAACTCAATAAATTTGAACTAAATATTACGAAAAAGTGTTGTGCATTAAACTGTTGCGGACCGTTTTACCTCCAGCTAGCAGGAGCCAAACTCAAGAAATAAGTTTAATCAAAAAAGGTTTTAAAACTATATCAGAATTCGATTTTAGTGCTTGAAAAGTTTTCTTGGTCTTAAGTGAGTTTTAGGGATCAACTTGGCAAGACTCTCACTGTATTGTCAACAAACTGAGTAATTATGCAGCCTCCTCAACCATCGAGGCAGAATAGTCTTTTTCAATACTGAAGTGTTTATTTAATCTCGCTTGACGTTACAAATTGCCAGTACTGGTCATGTTGTGGAAGCACCTTGTCACTCCACCTCCGCTCAGTTGCACACTGACGATCCAACCAATTGGTCAAATTCTTCCCGGTGCAATTTTTTTTTACTACAATGAAGCAACCTCGCTTTCCTTGAGCTCCTCATTGGCCTGCTGACATTTTGTCTTCCTGTTACGTTCTGCCACAAATTCTTTCAGAAGTCGTGAAGAATAATGCGCCAAAAACGTGGCGCAGCATCATCAGGAAGTGATTTGCTGTTCAGGGTTCTTCGTCGATCAAATTGCTCCCAACATGTGCCAATTGGCTTTAATTCAGTATTATTTTTGCCTTTGTTACAACTGTGTGCAAGACGGAAATAGTTAGCCGTTGGCCTCCCAAAACAACAAGCAATCATGGTTTTGCTTACTGGGTTATTCGTTTGCAAACTTCTCTAACGTGAGGGGCTGGGCTTGGACTGAACGTCCGCTAGACATTCTGTTTCGACAAGCGAAGACGTATGTGGCCATTGACTAGCCCGTGCTTTCTCCGACAATTGATTTTCGTTACGCGGTTTACTGCAGCTCCTTTTATGCCTTTTTCTGAGTTAATTAAATCAGGGTAGCCTCTTCTGGAACGTTGAATGGTCATTAGCAAACGGTCTGTAAAGAGGTCCTCGGAAGCTTCCTAATGTCCTAATGAACTGTTCTAGTGACCAAGCAGCTAAGCAATTACGTATAACTGAGTTCTGACTTGGATTCTGATCTTTCAATGTGGAAGAGTCCGAATGTACCAATTCTTGTGTTAACAAATGAGTAGAGCTTGGAGTGCCCAGGAAATTGAAAAGTAATTCTGCACCTGCGGCGGAGTATCATGCGATCTTTTCTCTCAAAAGTCCATCCAGATCTGACTGCGACACTCAACTCTAAGCAATCCTTTGCTATCCAGAAAGGGTGTAAAATGTAACAGTTTGTCCTCCTTGCCCGGCGGTAGTCCACACTGAAGTCCGGAAATGGTGTCTTTGAAGTGTGCGCGTTGAGAAAAGCTTAATATAAATTTCTCAGCCTTGATTCCGTCTGCCGTAATGTCTTCCAAGTCACAGGCTATGTCATGTTTGAGTGATCTCGGCGGTCTCCGTATTACTTCAAATAAAGTCAAAGAGCGAGATGATCCCAATCAGACATAACAAGGAAGCAGCCATGTGGAGAAGCTTTTTTTGCGTGATATTCTGATTTTAATAGCTCAGATTTGGTTTTCCACATCCAGTTGGTCGAACTGTAGATTCCATGTTTGATCAAGTGTCCGTTGTGTCATGAGAACTCCAATTCTGTCTTCCAATGGAATCGTTTCAAATGAAGCCGTCTTGTTGCTGAGAAACATCCTGATGTTAAATTCTGTTGTTTTAGAACAGGTTTTAGTTCTCTCGCTCCTTTTGAAGCCTCTCCTCTAGTGCAAATATTCGAATAAAGTCATCCTTGTAGAATTGTTTTAAGATACCCGGGTTGAGGTCGTGGAAGTATGAACCAGACGATCCAGACACAAAACACCCATGACTCGACAGTCCAGACAATAATTGGAGTATGAATCGAAACTCCGGGAAATTGTGCGAAATTGTGCGAAATAGCGCGAACATTCAGAAATTGTTCGACAGTGGTTCGACAAACCAGACAGTGCGAAACTGCGCGACAGTCAGTCAATAGACCAGACACTAACAGAATTATTAACACACTTGGACACGCAGACACGCATGACACACCACACACACATAAACAATTCACCCACACACACATAAACAATTCACCCACACACACACACACACACACACACACACACACACACACACGTACGCACACGCACACACACACACACACACACACACACACACACACACGTACGCACACGCACACACACACACACACACACGTACGCACACGCACACACAGACGCACACACATGCACACTTACACACACTTACACAAAGGAACCACACACACGCACTCACAGACACAAACACACACACATAGACGCACACACATGCACACACGCACACGCGCGCTCACATATACACACAGGCACACACACAGAAACACAAACACACACAAACACAGCACACACACCATATACACACAAAAATGTAGTAGTAGTAGTAGTAGTAGTAGTAGTAGTAGTAGTAGTAGTAGTAGTTGTAGTGTTAGTAGTAGTTGTTGTTGTTGTTGTTGTTGTTGTTGTTGTTGTATCCGTAGCGATGATCGAAATTGGAACATTACTTGATACATATTGGTTTTCCTTTAATACAACTTGACAAGTTTCCGAAAAAAAATATCATTTAGTTTGGATAGTTTGAGAAATTTTGGTTTTTAAGGAGCAGCTACAAAATTAAGGCCATTTTTATTATATTTGTTGATTTTTATTGTTTAAACATTATTCGAATTGTAATGGTGCGTTGTTTTTTAGGGAAGTTTGACCTTGTGTGTTTTGTGTTATTTGCAGAGCAGAAAGACTTCAAAACTCATTTATTGACAGACCACAGTTAATGGCAAATGATGTCTTAACAATTTATACCTTAATGTTAGCGGAAAGGTTTTTTTTGGCTTCAATGCAGTTTGTGGAAATTTTTGTGGAACTTTTGAAATATGCCTCAGTTTGTTGTTAACTTGTAGTCTATTGAATCAGATGTCAGCGTCGTTTCAGCGCGTTTTTTTGTAAGAAGTGCATTGATTTCAGAAAATTTTAAATTCCAACGCATCTTCAGTTCAATTTCTTACATAACATCAGCGCCTTTTGAGTACAGTTCTAGTCAAAGTTTCGGCATTCTTTTCAACGCATTTTGTACAAAATTTTAGCGCCAATTCAGCACATCCGCAAAAAAGTTTTTGCGTTTTTAAGGAACCGTAAAAACAATAAATCTTCAGCGCATTTCTTACAAAGTTTTACCGCTATTTTAGCACATCCGTAGAATAATTTCAACGCTTTACAAAAATCAGAATGATTATGTTAGTAACCGGTTATCACGAGTTACAATTTATTCGTACCAAAACTTTTAAGGCAATGTTGAACGTTTTTGGTGTGCTCTTCGGGAAACTGTGACCGAAAGAGCAATTCGCACCTATTGAAAAGAGGGCATGGTAACTGAATGCTCGGTGGCTTTGATTTCCTAAGTACTTAACATAATCAAGTTATGGTGAACATGCTTTTAATGCCCGTTTTACGTTCATTCTAATGAGCTGTTTCTTGTCTTAATTGGTTTAGTATTTGAAAAGTTATTAACGATTTTCACCCCCAAACCTCCGAAAATGGCCACATGCTCACTGCTCGATCTTTAATTTTTCTTTAATCAGAGTGTTATTGTTGATAACCGGTTAATATGACTCGCGATATTATTGCAAAAAACTCTTAAGACTGTGGTGAATGCTTGTGATGCACCCATCGGGAAATTATAACCGAACGAGCGTTTGGTACCATTTGAAAAAAGAGCATCGTGGTTCAATGCTCATAGGCTTTCATTTCCTAAGTACTTTAGTGAAACCATTCAATGTATATATAGCATTGAAGCTCGTTTTCCGCGCAATCTAATGAGCTATGTTTCGTTTTGATTGGTTCAGTATTTTATAATTTATTAACTATTTTCAACCCCAATTCTCCGAAAATGACCACACGCTCACTGCTTGATCTTTAATTTTTCTTTAATCAGATTGTTTGTGTTGATAAACGGTTAACATGAGTCACAATATCATTGTAACAATTTTTTAAGACAATGGTGAACGGTTGAATTAAAACATTTGTGAGGTACGTTTAGGCAAATTCTTCAATTAATCACTAAAAATTTAATTGATCCCAAATAAACATGATCTGAATGTTTCGCAAATTTTCACTTGTTTTCAGTTGGGAAATAAATTTAGTGACTAACAGCGCATTTTTCTCACGCAAGCCAGTATTCAATGAAATTGTTTGTTTAAGTCGTGAAATTATTTGTCGGAAAATTATTCAAGATTGAATGCTGAAAATTTTATCTTTTCTTAAATTTTAGTGACTGAGTTGTGTTTTAAGCAACCAAACTGCTTTTTAGAAGCTATTTTTGTGCCTCTCTAATGCCATTCAAAACCTTGAAGCTAAATTATTAATTTTTGTTGTTAATTCGACATTTTTTTTTCACGATTTACGTCAAATTTCGCTGGATGTCGTTTTATGTCAAAACCACAAAACATCATAACCTTAATTGCGAAGTGGGAAACAACTTCCGAGTTGTTTCCCACCTCTCCATTGGGATTTGCCGAAAAAAAGATCTCAGATGTGGTAAGTAAGAATATTTGCAACAGATATCCAAGCAAAATCTGCATTTGCGGAGGAAAGAACTTGTTTTATCATATTGAGAAAGGAGCTTAGTTTTTTAAACTTTTCCGAATTTCTCATTCAATTTATGACCAAAACAAGTGAATAATGGCATAATCTGTTGCTTTAAGACGTGCTTCTTTGGAATGGCTAGTCACAGTCCTGGAAATATTCTTTAGAACTGTTATTTAATGATGAATGCGGAAAAACAAATCTTTTCTTAAATTTTATGCCTGAGTTGTGTTTTGTGCATTTTAACAAGTTTTTCGGCGTGCGTTTTGTGTTTTCTAGACAATATTTAAGTTGTCGAAGCTAATTGTATCAATTAATGGGGTTAATTCAACAATTTTTCTTTTTTCACGAATTCATCAAATTTCTGTGGATGTTGTTTTATGTCAAAACACACAAAACATCATAACCTTCATGGTGAGGTGGGAAATTTTTTCCCACCTCACCATGAAGGTTTGCCGTGACCTAGAACGTGGAAGAGGACCAGAGTTACACCCACAAATCCGCCGGGAACGCTGTTTTACGTTGTTTTGCGTCGGTTCCGGAGATCTTGGGCTTCGATTTTAGCCCAAAAAATGCGGTACAGAACAGTATTTTGTTAATATCTGCTAAAGTACTGGACCAAATTAAACGGGAGTGGTCGCATTTTGTTAGCACTAAACCCTTCTTGGTTGCAGTACCTGGTTGGTTTCCCAAATCGGCCTAATCAAGAAGTTATTAATGTTCAAAGTTGAAATAGGTCGAATTTTTGGGATGTTCTGGATGACCCAAATTTTCGGTACCACAAAACAGTTGATTTGCGGGAAAAATGTTAGTGTTTTAGAATCCTCAGTTAGTGGGGAGTATCCCCATATATATTTTCCATAGCGTTTTACGGAATTGAGATGGCCAAATTTGGCTCTGAAGTCAGGTCGCCATGCTTTTTTCGTCATTTGGTACCGTACCTTATAATTGATATAACTCCTCGAAGAAGGCACCGATTGGGCTCATTTTTTGATATGATGCGTATCTCGAGCAGTTCTACAAACTTTGTTGAAGGGGTTTATTTTTGTTCCGCCGTTTTAGAGAAATTGACCAGTAAAGTTGCCCTTGATTTTACCTCTAGAAGCGTTTGACAGGACTTGGTCCGGGTCCGGTCACTTATAATTTCATCACTTCTGTTATAAATTATACTGTTTTGAAAAGCCCGTTTAACGCAGATTCCGAATTTATATACTTTATGTATGATTTTCTGTGGTTTAGGTGTTCAATTTTAGCTCTGAACGTATTGTATCTCTCCTCTCCGGTTATTTGGTACGGTACCGTTATTTTGCTATAACTCATAGAAGAGTTAACCGATTGGGCTTTTTTTTAATATGATGCATATCTCAAGCAGTGCTCCAAAATGTACCAAGGGCGTTTGTTTTTGTTCAGCGACTTTCGAGAAATTGGCCAGGGAACTTGGCCCCAGTTTGAACTCCTGAGGAGAGAAACACTAATTTGACAGACAACATTTTTCTTCTTTCAGATTGCTGTTTGATTTTAAATTGTTTACAAAGTTTTCTGGGAACATCTGGAACGTGCCCGGATTGCTCAATGTAAGTTTCTTGTTGAAGTATAGCGTTTAAATTAGAGGTTGACCACATGACTCCTTGAAAAAATGGTCTTAGTAACTGAATGCTCATCGGCTTTGATTTCCTAAGTACCTAAAGGAAACTAATCATGGTATACATAGTTTTAAAGCCCGTTTCAAGTGCAATCTAATGAGCTATGTCTTGTTTTGATTGGTACAGTATTTGAGAAGTTATTAACAATTTTCGACCCCAAACCTCCGGAAATGACCACATGCTCACAGCTCGATCTTTAATTTTTTTTTAATCAGAGTGTTTATGTTAATAACCGGTTAATATGAGTTGCCATATCATCGCATCAAACTTTTAAGACTATGGCAAATGCTTTTGATGCACCCTTCGGGAAACTATAACCGAACGAGCGTTTGGTACCATTTGAAAAAAGAGCTTAGTGGCTGAATGCTCATCGGCTTCGATTTCCTAAGTACTTTAAGGAAACTAGTTATGGTATATATAGTTTTCAAGCCCGTTTCAAGTGCAATCTAATGAGCTATGTCTCGTTTTGATTGGTACAGTATTTCAGAAGTTATTAACGATTTTCGACCCCAAACCTCCGGAAATGACCACATGCTCACAGCTCGATCATTAATTTTTTTATCAGAGTGTTTATGTTAAAAACCGATTATTACGAGTTACAATATCATTGTATCAAACTTCTAAGACTATGATGAACGTTTGTGGTGTGCTCTTCGGGAAACTATAAACGAATGAGCGTTTGATACCAATTGAAAAAAGGGCATAGTGAAAAGGGCAAATTCTTTCATGGGGTCAAAAAGTTGTTCAAATTGAGCCAAACTTGGCATAGAGTATCCCCTGTGTATGTGGAGTGTACCACAAAAAGAATTTTTGCTATAACTTGCCTAGGAAAAAAGTTAGTATTTCATACGGAAATTTGCGAATTTCGCGAATAACGAATTTTAAAAATAGGTCTTTTTCATCGGGTCAAGGAGTTGTCCAAAGTGAACCAAACTGATATCCCAAACTCCCAATACTATCTAAATTGTAATGCAAAAAGAATGGTCCGCCTTACGTTCCGTGAAAAAAAGTTCATATATTTCAATCGGAAATATCGACTTATTCGCTCATTATTCGCTTATTCTATTTTCAAAAATATAGAAACTTTATTGGATCAAGGAACTGTTCAAATCAGACCAAACTTGGTATGGAGTATCACCAGTGCAGTTAGAGTATAAAACGAAAAGAAGTTTTGGTATAGCTTGCGTAGGAAAAAAGTTAGCTTTTCATACGGAAATTTCCAATTATTTCGAATAACCTGCAATTATTGAATTTTAAAAATAGGTCTTTTCATGGGGTCAAGGTGTTGTCCAAATCAAACCAAACTCCGTATCCCCTGTTTGCCTAGAGTCTAAAACAAAAAGAGTTTTTGGTATAGCTTGCGTACGAAAAAAAAATTAGTCTTTAATACGGAAATTTGCGATTATTTCCATGGAAATAATCGCAAACTTCCGTATGGAAACCCAACTTTTTTCCTAGGCAAGCTGTACCAAAAATTCTTTTTGTTTTACAATCTAGGTACTCATGGTATTCTCCATACCCATTTTGGTTTGATTTGGACTACTCCTTGACTCCATGAAAAAGACCTATTTTTAAAATTCAATAATTGCAAATTATTCGAAATAGTTGGAAATTTCCGTATGATAAGCTAATTTTTTTCCTACACAAGCTATACCAATAATTTTTTTCGTTTTATACTCTAACTGCACTGGTGATACTCCATACCAAGATTGGTCTGATTTGAACAACTCCTTGACCCAATAAAGTTTCTATATTTTTGAAAATAGAATAAGCGAATAATGAGCGAATAAGTCGATATTTCCGATTGAAATACGGACTTTTTTCCCAGAACGTAAGGCAGACCATTCTTTTTGCATTACAATTTAGATAGTACTGGGTGTTTGGGATATCAGTTTGGTTCACTTTGGTCAACTCCTTGACCCGATGAAAAAGACCTATTTTTAAAATTCGTTATTCGCGAAATTCGCAAATTTCCGTATGAAAAACTAACTTTTTTCCTAGGCAAGCTATAGCAAAAATTCTTTTTGTGTTACACTCCACATTTGCAGGGGATACTCTATGTCAAGTTTGGATCGATTTGAACAACTTTTTGACCCCATGAAAGAATTTGCCATTTTCACTATTCCCTTCTTTCAATTGATACCAAACGCTCATTCGGTTATAGTTTCCCGAAGAGCAAACCAAAATCGTTCATCATAGTCTTAGAAGTTTGATACAATGATATTGTAACTCGTATTTATCGGTTTTTAACATAAACACTCTGATAAAAAAATTAATGATCGAGCTGTGAGCATGTGGTCATTTCCGGAGGTTTGGGGTCGAAAATCGTTAATAACTTCTGAAATACTGTACCAATCAAAACGAGACATAGCTAAATAGATTGCACTTGAAACGGACTTTAATACTATATATACCATGATTAGTTTCCTTCAAGTACTTAGGAAATCAAAGCCGATTTCAAACGCATTTGAAACGGAACTTTTTGAACTTCGCGAATAACGAATTTTAAGTATAGTTCTTTTTGATTGAGTCATAGAGTTATCGAAATCAAACTAAACTTGTCAGGGAGTATCACCTGTGTAGGTAAAGTGTAGGAAGAGAAGAATTTTTTCTGCAGCTTGTCTAGGAAAAAAATTAGTTTTCCATACGGAAACTTGCAAATTTCGCGATCAGCGAACTTTAAAAATAGGTCTTTTTCATCGGGCCAAAGAGTTGTCCAAAGTGAACCAAATTGATATCCCAAGCTCCCAGTACTATCTAAATTGTAAAGTGCACCCATCCCCGGGTATCAGGGGACGCCACCAAGTGTGAACTGGGACCACCCACCACGGGTCGAAGTGGGACCACCCAGCCCCGGGTATCAGGGGAACTACTATTTAGGGGTTAATTTATGTTTCTGTTTATGTATACAAGTATTACAAACATTTTCGACTCGCTTGTTGGGCTACTTTTACGGATTTCTTTTTTTCTAGCTTAAACCATGAACCCAAAAAGAATTGGCGAACCCTTTGCTAGTAACCCTGATGTTGCGCAACGAAAGAGGTTTAAAGAAACTTTCTCGGCTCAGCAGTTACAAGGGCGTATCAAGAAAGAGACCGTCAGGGGGAAGAGTAGAGAGTTCCTTTACACAAATTTTGTAAATGAAGTTGCCGTCGAAACTGCCCTAGTTGGCGATTCAATCGTGGACAACATTTGCTTAAATGGTTGTTCAACCTTCTCGTTATCAGGAGGCGTTGTGAATGACTTCTACGGCCTGCTACCGACCATGAAGTCTTACAGGAAGATGATTCTTTCCTTAGGTGTAACAATCTCTCGAGATATAACGAACCTGGAGAAGAGCCAGAGTCAGTATTGGCACAAATAAAGGATCTGGTGGATGCCTTCGCTAAACTTGAAAATCAGCCAAGAGTTGTCGTGTGCACAGTATTAAGAGCCAATCATTCTTACATTAACACTTTCAATGATATACTAGTAAATTCAGAGCTGTCCGTTTTCAATTTGCATCGACAAGTCTACAAGAACAGAAATTTCCTGGAAGATGGGATTCATCTGACTTTACGAGGGAGGAAAACCTACGCTTGTGGCATGAAAAAATTGCGAAAAGAAAAATTTGGTGACGACGATAGCTTCCGCAATTGATTGATACAGTTTTTGATTTTGGGCAGAGTCTTATTTATTTTGATTCTCATTGATCTTAGAGCTATCATGACTTGTTTTGATGTATTTTTTGATGTTTTGATTTGATGTATATTGTTACAGAAGCCTGCTCAAAATCATTTTTGACTTTCAATTTGATAATTTGTCATATTTTGTTTAGTGAATTATTTCAGAATTTAATCTGATTTTAACAGTTCGCTTTTACAATTCTCATCAGTTGAATCCCTCAAATAACTGCCAGGAGAGTTTGTTGCTTTCCTGTGCAGTTAAACTTTAGAACTTTCAGCAAATAGAATCTTCAACTTTATTGTAATTTTTGATGTTTTTAAAAGTGCTAAGAGAGTGTGTTGCTTTCCGGCACAATTAAATGTAGTTACTGATGTTTTTAAAAGTGCTAGGAGAGTGTGTTGCATTCCGTCACTTGAATCTCTCAAATAACTGCCTGGAGAGTGTGTTGCTTTCCCGTGCAGTTAAACGTTAAAACCTTCAGCAAATAGAATCTTCAACCTAATTGTAATTTTTGATGTTTTTAAAAGTGCTAAGAGAGTGTGTTGCTTTCCGGCGCAATTAAATGTAGTTACTGATGTTTTTAAAAATGCTAGGACAGTGTGTTGCATTCCGTCTGTTGAGTTCCTCAAATAACTGCCTGGAGAGTGTGTTGCTTTCCTGTGCATTTGCATTTTAGAACCTTCAGCAAATGGAATCTTCAGCTTTGTTGTAATTTTTGATGTTTTTAAATGTGCTCAGAGAGTGTTTTGCTTTCCGGCACAATTACATGTAATTACTGATGTTTTTAAAAGAGCTAGGAGAGTGTGTTGCATTCCGTCAGTTGAATCTCTCAAATAACTGCCTGGAGAGTGTGTTGTTTTCCGGTGCAGTTAAACGTTAGAACCTTCAGCAAATAGAATCTTCATTTTTATTGTAATCTTTGATGTTTTTAAAAGTGCTAAGAGAGTGTGTTGCTTTCCGGCACAATTAAATGTAGTTACTGATGTTTTTAAAAATGCTAGGACAGTGTGTTGCATTCCGTCAGTTGAGTTCCTCAAATAACTGCCTGGAGAGTGTGTTGCTTTCCTGTGCAGTTAAATTTTAGAACCTTCAGCAAATGGAATCTTCAGCTTTATTGTAATTTTTGTTTTTTTATAAGTGCTAAGAGAGTGTGTTGCTTTCCGGCACTATTAATTGTATTTACTGATGTTTCTAAAAGTGCTAGGAGAGTGTGTTGCATTCCGTCAGTCGAATCCCTCAAATAACTGCCTGTTGATCAACAGGCAGTCATTTGAGGGATTCGACTGACGGAATGCAACACACTCTCCTAGCACTTTTAGAAACATCAGTAAATACAATTAATAGTGCCGGAAAGCAACACACTCTCTTAGCACTTATAAAAACATCAAAAATTACAATAAAGCTTAAGATTCCATTTGCTGAAGGTTCTAAAATTTAACTGCACAGGAAAACAATACACTCGAGTGTATTGTTTTCCTGTGCAGTTAAATTTTAGAACATTCAGCAAATGGAATCTTCAGCTTTATTGTAATTTTTGATGTTTTTATAAGTGCTAAGAGAGT
>NW_027453107.1:0-54346 GCF_964194025.1 Convolutriloba macropyga | reverse complement strand
CTTCAAAATTCTGACTTAATATCTCATGCTTCGCGGTTGTCGATAAACGACAGAAGTTCTCAGTGACTTCAAGCAGAGTCACTTAACCATTACTTATGTGTCCACTGGGACTAGTCGACATCTAAACCTAATCAAGGCTTATATTGAACAGAAACGGCAGTAAATCATTTTTAAAAACATTTTAGCGGATAAAATCTTCTAATAAAAACACAACTTTTGATTTTTAGCAGTCAGTTCATGGCAATCGTGTTCGCCTACTGCCTCCTTGCCAAAGAGTAAATATTGCTGCTTGAACTACTTTTTCCTTCCTGCTGGGACTGTGTACAGGTTGAGAAGCACCGAAAGCGCACTCCTCTTCAGGTCACACATTTTTCACAGCGATTCATTGCGCATGTCTTTTTCATGTCTATTTTGAAAAAAAAAATCAAATACGGGTTCGCTATGAAAAACGAGGTTTTGATTGATGAAGCCTGGCATATCTTGAGCTGTTCCAGTGAGTGCTTCTGTAACCTAACTGGAAGATAAAGAGCAAAAGTATAATTGTTTTATTCTCTGCCCCAAGCCATTGTTTATTTGAGAAGAAATGGTTGACATTCTTCAGCAAAGTTGGCTGAACTTCAATGGTGCGGGAATTCCAGGAGACAGATTGCGAACACAGACTCAAACTGCGTGTCTCGCACAAGTGGAAGGGTTCCAAAACTATGTTAGAATTTCTCTTTCACAAGTAATGAATCCCCGAAATGAGGTTTTATTCTCCAATTAGGAAAGAAGTAAATTTGGAACGAAAACCGAGGGATTTTTTGGCAGTTAAGGATGAAGTTATTTTGGAGAGAAAAAAGAAAAACTTTATGCAACAAGGAGGCTAGTTAATGTGCGTTCGCACATGATGTTCCGACCCGAGCTCATCTACATTTTTGACTTAATTGTCAACCATATGAAGAAACAACAAAAAAAGATGTTTGAGTTTAAAACAATCGTTACACAACCTATCTAATAAATGAATTACATAGTGCCATGCCCTATTACAGCGCCAATAAGCTCTGACCTTAAAGAGACTACGAGACAAAAAACAACCAAAAAATTAGCAAAAACATAAACTTCACGGCAAAAACTGAATATCTAAATTTCAAAGCACATAGTAACAACGTCAAAATGCAGTCAGATAAAACCTTAACTAGTCAAATTTAATTTCTCCTAACTAAACAGTGGACGGAAAGTTTTCTTAATGAGACTATGTTACAAGTCGACAAAGAGAACGATCAATGAGGCGAAAGTCAAAAATTAATCAACATTTTTTAAACCAAGAAATTTCAAGTCATAAAAATCATTAGTTTTTAACTAATAATCCTTGACAAATTATTAAAAAGTTGATACAAAACCAAAAGGCCTTGTCTTTGGGTAGTTTAAGCCTTAGAAACGAACTAAAGAAAAACCTACAAAATTAGAAACGATTTGCAAAAACACAAACTATTGCTACCATTAAAATCATTTGCTATTATCTGAATATTATTTTTTTTAAAATTCAATTCTTATTTCTGCTATTTCAACTGCAGCAGAAATTATACTGAGAGGTTAAATAAGTTTATTTGGGCCACATTTGCAAACCATTGGAACTGTTACTGCGCGATTGTTCTGAAAGAAGAGAAAAAGAAGCGCAAAAAATGACCACTTAAAAACGTTTATAAAAACGCATATTGTCCAAAAAATCAAGCATCAGTGACGAAACAAATCAGTAGATATGTTATTTTTTGGAATACAAAAAATTGGATGTGACCTCTCATTGATGAAAAAAGTTACAATTTGACGAAAAGAACAACAAAAACTGAAAAGTTTGAAAAATGTTTGAAAATGTATATCATAAATTTTAAAACTAAAGGCTATAAACTGACTAACTGATCTGGGTAACATCATATTTCAATCCTCAATTACAAGCCTAAGAGACTTGTCAGCAATTTACGGATACCTAAAGAACAAAAACAGGCAAAAGGAGCATTTTAGGAAAAAAAATTTAGCGAGAAAAGTGTCGAAAGCATTAAAAAATGAAGTTTTCACTAAAAACTTTTCTATGTTCAATTAATTTTTTAACAGCAATGGGATTCTTTTTTATCAATATAGTTTCAAAAAATCAAATATGAACAATTAATATTAGAACCACGAGATTTTTGAAAAAACACGTAGTATCAACGCCATTAATTTCATTAGCTTTCAACGGAATCCACTAAATACGCTAAATTATGCCACACTGGGACAACAAGTTTGTTGGTCATTCATATTTTGTCAATTGGATCTTAAAGCAAGTTATTGAAGATGAAAACAACAACAAAGACAGGCAACAACCAAAAATTCAGTAGGAAAGTTCCAGAAGAAAGTGTCGAAGCAATTTAAATCATAAGTTCTTCTCTGAAAACTTTATATATTATCCGTTGAACGTCTTCCCTAAACTGATAGGAACTATCAGTATTAGGATATTTCGATAAGATTTCAGAGAGATCCAAAAATAAGAAAAACTACCATAAAATTAGAAAAAGTATGAAAAATAGTGGCATTGAAGTTTTCAAACTAATAGGTAGAAGATAAAACCGCTAACCAGATAATTTTTGGCTGCATTAGAAATCAAAAGAGTTCTTGTAAGTACTAAGACTAGCTAACGGTCCACGAAAAAAGTTTAGGATCGGTTAATGTTCAAAATTTTTTCGAAAAACTTTTTTTAAAGTCTAAACAGCCATAAATTCAAAAACTTTTAACGGAGGTCAAAAACTACGTTCAGAAATGACACGATGGCAGAAAAAATGTTTGTCATGCATGGATAATCAATAGGAGATCACAACAAGTCCAATGGCTATGAAAACAACAACAAAATCAGGCAAAAATCAAAAATTCAGAAGAGAAGTGCTAGAAGAAAATTTCGAAGCCATTTAAACCATTAGTTTTTCTCTGAAAACTTTATCTGTGATCCCTTGAATGCCTTTTCCAAGCCAATGGGATTAAAAAAATATTTGGACAATGTGTATAATATTTGGATAATGTGATAAGAGTTCAACAGTAACCGATAATACGAAAATATCCAAAAATTTTTTTAAAAAAAATTTGATTTCTTGTGTTATTGAGGTCATATAATCAATATTTAGACAATAAAACTACCAACGAAATTTATTTTAGTTTCAGTAGAAAGCAACTGGGTTCTGTCAATACTGAGTTTGAGTAACAATTCACAAAAATTTTAAGATTGGTTAATGTTCAATAAAATTTTCGAAAAGTTATTTTTAAATTCTTAACAGCCATTAAATTCATTAAATTTCAACGGAAGTCAATAAAAACGCTCAAATAATTTTCCATGAGACTGTGGGGATGTTTGTCATGCATCGGTGATCAATAAGACATCACAACAAATCTTATGACTATGAAAACATTAACAAAATCAAGCAAAAACCAAAAAATCAGCAGAGAAGTGCGAGAAGAAAAGTTCGAAGCCATTTGAAACCGTGAGCATTTCTCTGAAAAAATTATCTGTGATCCATAAAACCTTTTTAAACAAATAGGAGCTGTCAATTTTAGGATAATGTGAAAAGATTTCAAAAGTAACCAATAACACGGAATTATCCAAAAAAATTTTGAAAATTTTTTGAAATCTTGTGTCCTTGAAGTCATATCAAAAAAAGTTAGAAGATAAAACCACCAGATAGATCAAATTTTGTTGACAGTAGGACAGAAGCGGGTGCTGTCATTGCAGAGACTGACTTACAGTTCACGAAAATATGTTTATGATTGGTTAATGTTCGAAAAAAATTTGGAACAAATATTTTTAAAGTCTAATAGCTGTTACTCTTTCAAAGCACTAAATATGGTCACTTAAATCTCCTTACGAGAACATATTGAACTGTTAATCAATGAATCCATGCCATAAGACTCCAAAATATTAGTAAAACCTCAAATAGAAATTCAAAATTTCATTTAAAATTACGAAAACTTAGAGTCGAAAGTAAAAAAAAACATGGGCAATTCCTTGAAAACGATTGTTTTGTTCAATGGGCTTCATTTAACTGTAAAAGAAGTTTGTCTTTAACAGAATCTCGATATGAAAATTGACTTGTCTCTAGGTGACTTTAAAAAGCAAAAAAAAGTAGAAAAGTTTTATAAAAAATGAGCTCTCAATTAGATTTCGAATTCTTTTGATATTGAAGCTCCCTATGACACCAGAACTAGTCTTTTTTGCCTTGAGTTTTTTGAGAACACAAAATTGGTTCATTTTTTGGCAAGAATTTTAAGTTTCAAATACTATTTTTATAGAGAATATCTTAATTTGAAGAAAAATCACAATAAACGTGAACAAATAACCCGTGTTCACACAAAACTTCAATCCTCGATAACCCCTCGAAAAAAACAAAAATCAAAAAATTTTTTAAATTTTGAATTCTACGCTGGACCAGCTTTTTAATGATACCACTCACATTTCTCTGCGATGAATATATCGATCGGCCAAAATTGACTGAACAAAAAAAACCCATTTGAGTATATAGTTCCTCCCCCCCCCCCACAATTGGGGTCGGAACAATAAATGGGAAATATTTGAATTATGCACAATGAGAAATTGTTCTGAAACTAATGCGGAAGGTGTATTACTTTTTTCTTGTTGTTTGAACTGTGACAAACCGCGTTTTTCACATAATTGGAAGTGCTCCAAATTTATGTTAGTTTCTTTTTTTCACGACGATTGAAACAAAAATCAGAGATTACTCTGCAATTAAGGAAGAGTTTTTTTAAATGAAAATTCAGGTCTCTTTCTGCCATTAATTATCGATTAATTTCCGAAAAAAAATTATAATTTTTGCTTCTTATGATAAATAATTGATTGATGCAAAATTAAGGATTTTTCTGCAGCCAATGATGGAGGCTTATTATTTTTCTTGTTTACTCTTGTTTGTGGAACTGATCAGAGAGCCTGATTTGTCTGACTGTTTACTGCCACGGAAGGCTTCACTCGTTCTTCCATAGGTGAGAATCAATGAGGCCCCTGGACATTGATGTTCAACCCGAAGACTTTCCTCTGTTGACGGAGGTTTCGTTGCTGAATGCAGAGTCCGAAAACTCCAGGAAGGCAAGAAAACGAATTGTGTCTAGAGAAGAACCATTGGGAGTGAGGACAAGCTTGATGAAGGCGCCAGCAACCTATTTTTAACCATGCTAACCAAGAAAAAGAAGAAAGGGAAAAAGACAAATTTGTTAAATGAATGGTTTTGAGTAGTATTTCGATTAGATGATTTTCTATTTGGAACTGTCTATCAAAATGAGAGCACATCCTGCATTAAGAATGAATAACAATTATTGAGTGACAATTTTGCAAATGATATCTGAAAGGTAAATGCAATCTGAAAGGAAATCAAAAGTTTAAATTAATATTATTATATAAAATGTAGGACTATTCTGCAAATAATCCTTACTCGTAATTACTATTCTAAACATAATAGATTTTGGAAACTTTAGTTGTGTCTTTTGTCGTGTTCTAATGCAAACACTTTTTTTGTCTTTGAGCAAACAATTTATTTTGTGTCAGGTGCGAATAGAAACGTACTAAACATTTTCTCAACCCCTTTATTTCTTTCTCGAGCAAAAAGTTTTTGGTCTATAGAAGAAAATGTATTACAATTAAAATTAATGACGCACTGACAAAGAACATTCTGTTTCATAGCCGTACTTGATGAAAATCATAATGACAACTGCTATCTAGCTCATGTTTTTTGGCTAAAATTATAGGACCTTAGGAAACATTTGCTACTCCTTACTTTTTTCGAACAGTCTGCAATTTTTCCTGTGCTAGGAGGGAATACCAGACAAGGAATTAAAATTGAAATTTTCTCTGGTTCTATGTAAAACTCCACTCAACACAAGAAATTAAATTAAAATTTTTTCTTTGAAGGGATTCGACATGCGAAATTTTTTGCGCATGTATTCAAAGTTATGACCATTTTCGCCTTTTTTGTGAGCCCTATTTCCCCACAATATTTCACCAGTTTGTGATATTTCCAACAGCAAGAACAATCACTGCATTAAAAGACAAAACTTCTCGAAAAAATTAAACGAGTTAAAAAAGAATTCAAATTTCAAAGTAAAAGGTGATGAAAAACTAACTTTATCTAACATTCACGGCTCCGTGAAATTTAGTTTCACCTTGGTCATATTTGAGTATTGTCTGCGGGGAAAATTTGCAACAACGGGGAAACTAGTGACAAGGGTTATCGTTACTGTCAGCAAATATCTCAGCCCGCATATATACAAAACAGGGGGCTAATCATGCAATTTTTAGCTTCATATATAGGACTTTGCTATTAGCGCATCAGCCTTCTAACAGTTTGAAAAATAACCCTCACAAATTTAAATTTTGACTGTAATTTTTACATGACCCTAGTTCCACGTGAGCTCTAAAGGTTTTACGCATTTTTTAAAAAAAACTTCTGGCTTTCAGCTTTTTGTACTAACTTAAGAAGCATCCCATTCGTTGATTTAAATGTTTTCATTACATGAATTATTGATTTCTCAGAATTTCATCATTCTTATATTTGCCCAGATTATTTGCAATTAAACGAAGAAACCCAAAAATTACGTATTTATTGTGAGGGAAAAACAGTTGTTAGTTACTGATTAAAAAAATAAATTGAACTTGAGATAATAAACTCAAAAACAGACAATGTCAAACAAAATTTCTGCATCTTTTCAACTCGGGAATTCCTAACACTTTTAAGAATTAAGTCACAACTAAATAGAACAGAATGACAGAGTCGCAATTAAATTTACTAAGTCACATAAAACCTAATTATTTCACAAGTCGTGAAAAAGAGTAACGTCAAAGCACGCCGCTGCAAGGCTTATTTTTAAGGCGCACTAAAAAAGTAATTCTACATGCGCATTATAAAACCTTCTAAATGTCATTTAATTGTCATAATTTTGCTAAAATCGGTTACTGTTTCTACTGCCAACTTTTATCCACGCTTCATTATTACCAGTTTCAAATTGAAAAGAAGTGAAACAAACCTGATAGTAGCAACTAAGTTTTAATAAAATAGTCAGAAAAACTCTATAAAACTCGAAAAAGTTGAAAACAGCTATTTGCTATGTGATGGCATCTTTTGAGGTCTAAAC
Source organism: Convolutriloba macropyga (assembly GCF_964194025.1). NCBI lineage: Eukaryota > Metazoa > Xenacoelomorpha > Acoela > Convolutidae > Convolutriloba > Convolutriloba macropyga. Next base: position 47,212 of record NW_027453107.1, on the reverse strand, counting down.
AAGGGTTATAGAATTTAATTAGTTATCCAAACAAACTATTTATTTTTTATTAAGAAAAGTACTACTTAGGCTCCTACTAAAACGCGTGGTCATATTGCAAGTTTTTTTCACCAAGTAAAAGTTTAGTTTTTCAAAAGAACTCAACTTAGAATCAGACTTTGATATTGATTGGATAATTTCGTCAAAACCGTCCAACACCATGCAAACAAACACAATTCGAAATTTCTTTATGGCGGTGATTAACGAAACTTCACTGCGCGCTTTACAGATAAATATTGGTTGTTTTTCCTATCATCTAGTGCGATTTGATTATAAAGGAATTTCACATTCTCAACTAATTCTTTAATCGCCTTAATCGATCTTTGTGCGAACTATATTCCAACTTCGAGTAAATTGGACTAATTATTAAAGCAAAACACACACACACACACACACACACACACACACACACACACACACACATATATATATATATATATATATATATATATATATAATATATATATATATATATACATATATATATATATATATATATATATATATATATATATGTTCCGAACCCACTTGTGGGGGAAGGAACTATATACTCAAATGGGTTTCTTTTGTTCAGACAATTTTGGCCGATCGATATATTCATCGTAAAGAAATGCGAGTGGTATCATTAAAAAGCTCGTCCAGCCTAGAACTTGAATTAAAAAGATTTTTTTGAATTTCGTTTTTTTCGAGGATTGATGTTTTGTGTGAACAGGTCATATTTGGTGTGATTTCGTTCACTTTTAGTGTAATTTTTCTTCAAATTATGATCTTTTCTTTGCAAAATTTTTATTCAAAATTACATTTCACGCCACAAAAGGAATCAATTTGGTATTCCTAATACACAAAAGGTGATAAAAAGACTAGTTCTCGTCTCATAGGGAAGTTTACTATAAAAAAATTCTAATTCTGTTTGAGAGCTGTATTTTTTTTTAGAAAACTTCATATTTTTAGGTCATCTAGAGATTGGTCTTTTCATATCGATGTTTGGTTAATGATAAACTCATTCACAGTAAAATGACGCCTAATGAACAAAAAAAAAACACTTTTTCAAGGAATCGCACATTTTTTATGGCTTCGACTCTGAGCTTTTTGTAAATTTTAATGAAACTTTGATTTTCTTTTTGAGTTTTTACTGAATCTTTGGAGCCCTATGGAATGGAGTTGTTAACTAACATTGAGACTAGTTTCGTAGTGAGCGTTATTGAAGCTGTTCAGTGCTTTGATTGCACAGCTAATGACTGTTAAGACTTTATATATAATTTTTGAAAAGTATTTTTTTAAACATTAACCGATCCTAAATTTATTTTTGCACACTGTAAGCCAACCTTAGTACTGACAAGATCCCCATTCCTTCTACTACAACCAATATTTAATCGGTTTAGAGGTTTTATCTTCTAACTATTGGTTTTGTGACTCCGATGCCACAAGAATTCAAAAACAATTTTAAAATTTTTGGATATTATCGTATTTTAATCCTTTTGAAATTTTTTCATATTATTCCAGATTGGATAGCTCCCGTTGTTTTCGGGAAGACCTTCAATGGATCATATATAGAGTTTTCAGAGAAAAGGTTACGGTTTAAACGGCTCCGACACTTTCTTCTCGAATTTTTCTAATGTTTTTTCGGTTTTCGCCTGTATTTGTTGTTGTTTTCTAGTCAATGACTTATTGTAATGTTTTTATCTTATCGATGACTTTTTTTCATTGACAAACATTTTTTCGACCTATCGAGGCAAAACTTTTATGCTCCCATCCAGCGCTTTCATTGCCTTGGGCTGAAAGCAATTGAGTTTAATGGCGTTGATACTACCAGTTTTCCCAGAAATTTCTTAGTTTAATGTAATTGTTCAAATTTATTGATATTTTGAAGGTATATTGAAAAAAAGAATCTCATGTTGTTAAAAAAACTAATGGATAATAGAAAAGTCATTACCGAAAGTTATTTTTTAATGGCTTCGACACTTTTCTCGCTCAATTTTCTTTTGAATTAGCGGTTTTTGCCTAGTTTTTTTTTTAATTTTTTAGGCAAATGTAAAGTTTTTTTTTCGTCAACTTTTATCTAAGTTTCATCATTGAGAGGTCTTATTCAATTTTCTGTATTCGAAAAATTTAAATGTCCAATGATATCATGTCGGAACTGATGTTTTGTTTGGTGAACAATATGCGTTTAAATAAACGTTTTAGTGGTGTACTTTTTTTCTTTTTCTCTTCTTTTAGCGCAATCGCATGATAACAGATCCCAATGATTTTCAAATGTGGCCCAAAATGCACTTTTTAAGCTTTTAGTAAAATTTTAGTTGCATCAGTATGAATGAAAGTGGAAGGAAGAATACATAGTATTCAGATAATAGCTAATGATTTTAATGGGTTCAATAATTTGTGTTTTCGCAATTTGTTTAATTTTTTGAGTTTTCTGCTTCTGTAGTCCATTCGTATGGCTTAATCTAACCAACGGCAGGTCCTATTGGTTTCATAAAGAACGTTTAGTGAATTTATTAAGAATTATTTTGTTAAGGCTAATGATTTTAGAAACTATTTGTTTTGGAAAAAAATGATTGTTTTTTTCAATTTTGCCTTATTATTTCCTTTTGTGGACTTGGTTACCTAGTCTTATTAAGGAAAATTGCCATCTGCTGTATTGTATGGACAAACAAAATGTGCCGTTAAGGTTTAATATGATTGCATTTTGGCGTTGTTACTAGGTGCGTTCAAATTTAGATAACTTTTTCGTTTTTTTTCCGTGAAAATTTTTGTTTTTGCTCCTTTTGTTGTTTGCTTTTTTTCGTAGTTTTTTCAATGAATGATCTCGTCAGCACTTTAATAAGACGTGGCATTATGTAATTCAATAAGTAGTTAGGTTTTTGAACGTTTTTTAAAATCAGACATCTATTTTTATTATTTCTTCATTTGGTTGACAATTAAGTCAAAAGTGTAGATGAGCTCGGGTCGGAACATCATGTGCGAACGCACATTTACGAGCATACTTGTTATGATATATATATGTATATATATATAATTATATATATATATATATATATATATATATATATATATATATATATTATATATATATATATATATACATATTTTGTATCCATTAGTTTTTAAGGGAATCATGTATTTTTAACGCGTAACAGTTTGGTTAAATAGTAACAATTTGGCTAATGTCACAAAATATGGGCAGTATATTTTGATAAAATGATTGTGATTACCGTTGTCTTAAACGAAAATAAATAAGGAAATATTAAAGTTCAGTGACTTTTTATGTTTGAAACCCAATCTATAAAACGCTTGTCTTAATGCACTTCTATTCAGAAATCAGAATTCGTCTGAAGCAGCTGATTGTACAAACGGTTATAATGAAGTATTGATTATGATAAACAACAATTACATCAGCAGTATAAATCTTGGAAAGTGGTTGATTTTTTGGAGTGACTATTAGAATTTTAAAGGGGCAAAAAATGTTCCGAAACTTGATTAAAAAATTAGAATGATAGTTAAAGTGTATATAACTGCTCTATGTTTTGTTTTCTCATCATGTTATTTATATCAAAGAACTCTTTATTTTGTTCGAATCAAAGCAACAAACGATTTTTCTGTACAAATTTTCAAATAAAAAAGATTTATAATCAAGAAATATTACACGCAAAAATGTTTAATAATCAAAACACAAATGAAGCGTTTGTAGTTATTGTTTTTTAATCAATCACTGATAATGCTTGCAATAACCGAAAAAAAACTACCACACAAATTAATAACGTTTACAATATCTGTATGAAAACCATTAAAGAAAAATTGAGTTTCACACATTTTTTAACATAATTGCTCACTTTTTAATAATTCGGTGAAATATTACAGAGAATTTACGATTTTTCCATAATTTATCTTTTTATCAAAATAAAGCTTTAGTTTATCAAACATTAAGCTCCATGGAACAAAAAAAATGATTGAGATCGAAAATTTCCAAAACAAAATCCAGCAAACAACCAGATTTGAGAGAAGAAATTTTTGTGTTTTTGTGACCTCCTTTATTAGATTGATACAGACCAAAAATTTCGCAGTTTAGCAGTTTTTCAACATCGCAGTTTTCAATTCAGCAGGGTGGGGCTGTTCTTAATTTGTCAGAACGTATTATAATGTTAAAAAATACAATAATACTTACATAATTTTCGGAAAATTTCTCGACCCGGGAAAGGAAATCCTTTATTGGGTCAATATATTAATTTTCAGTTTAAGAATAATTGCCCTTTCTCCGCAAATTTTAAACAAGAAAACCGGAAACATCATAGACTTTTTAACCCTGCGTGAGCAGTTACTAAGTTAAACGAACTTGGAATCAAAAGATTTCAGTAATAGCTTGGGAGATCTTTTCTTCGAGCCCCCTCCCCCATCTAATGTATTCAGCCCACATTATAACATGCTTGACGATGCAGTAAAAATTTACTAATTTTTTGTCTATGAGCATCTTTAATCATTGAAAGCTGACAACGAGGAGGTTTGTGTGTCAAGGAAAAAAGTTGTGAAATTGTACGTATCAATGATAGATTCCGTATTACATCACGTTTGGTGTTGTTCACTATATTGAGGGCTTAAGTTTTTTTTGACTTTTTGGTAAACCTTTCTAATATTTTTCTTAATCTACCTAGAGTCATCGTGCTATGAATTAGTTGTTTTTTTTTACAGAGAGCGTATAAATAAATATTTTGGGGGTGTCGAAAAATAGTGGCTATATAAGGCCGCAGGGTGGGGCGCTAGCAGAAAAGATTTCTTTTGAGAAACAGCAACGACCGTCAGATAACTCCACAGTTAAGAGCTATTGCTTTTGGTTAAAAGAAAAAATAGAATGGCAACAAAATGTTTATTGGGTAATTTGGGGTGAATAATGTATATTGGGTAAAATAATTTTATTGTACACGCTAAATTTACGTTAGTTAAAATTACCTTGGTTTTTTCAGGAGGAACTTCCAGGTAAAGTCTGGCGCGCAGAACATTTGGCGCCAGTTTTTGGTTTTTATCTTTCTACAAAATAGATTTCAAATGTAATGCGCCGAAATTATTGTAAAACCCATTTTTTCTTAATTATGTGAAACATGAGCAATGAAATTTATTTCTTTTTATCTCTTCTGTCTGTGCCTCACCTGCGCGGAGAGTGCTTGCTATTTGCACCCTCGAGCGCATGTGTCATTTTTCTACATAATGAATTGACTAAGTTATGGCACGTGCTCTGTGGCTGAGGGCACAAACAGAAAAGATCCCTAAATTTTGTTGGCTGGTGGCACTTTTGTTGCATTATTACCATTTTCTATCTTCCAGTTGTCCAGTTGTGATAAAAAAAGGCATACAGTGCCTTCCTACATTTCTAAACCCTAAATACTGATCACAAAACCTATATCAATACGCTACAAAACGAATCATTTGACTGTTTTATATAATTTGTCCAAGGATACGAAAAATTTTCAGTTTCGAGCCTAACATTCCACTCTTTCCCAGGTTTCAAACGAAAAAATCGGAAATTTTTATGAAAACTCAACCTTATGGAAATTTCCTACTTTCAGCGTTAAATTTCTTTGTCCAAAAATAAAACAAAAAAAGTGGGAACAACAATTTGTTTTAATGAGCACTAAACCTTTAATAGTTTTATTGCCGTTTCCCCAAAGTTTCAATTACGTAGAGTACTCCTTTTTTTGGTTGGACTGTCATCTTGAAACCTTTTTTCCGTGTCTAGCTAAAGTCTGCACTGTTCAAAAAACAACAGCAACGTCTTTTTATAATCAATTTTGTGTCAGCGTTTTTTTTTTGACAAAAAAAATTTCTGGCGAGAGTGGTATTTATTTGGACTAGATCAAAAAAAAGGAACTGGAAAAGATATCTCAAGTTTATGAATCTTATACAGGTTTAAAGCCATAAATCTTTCTTAGGAATAGACACAATTGGTATGTGTAGTAGTTCTTGGGTACCATTGGTGACACGATATGTGAAAAAAATATCTCATCCTAATAGATGATGTGCGTTTGACGGTTTATCTTTGACTGTTTATCACAAAAATCGGTCAAAGACTCGAAAGTTGATTTGAAAAAAAATTCTTCCATGGCGTTTGTGAAGCAATATTCAAGACCATAAAAATAAAACCCTGGTATAAAAAAATTAAACTCTATTTAATTATAAGCTTAATCTTTTTGAGACCCCATAACCTGCTTAGTCATCAAGTCATTAATTATGAGACTATTCAAAATAAAGTTTTATAATAGAAGCACAATCCAACAGCATTAATAATTCTAAGAAGGACTTAAAAAATTTTTCCTGCATCAAATTGCAGCTTGAATATCATTTGGAGTCGAGAGCTCTGATAATTAATCAAAACGGCCACTACTAGTATTAAACAAAAATTAGTGGTTTGTTAAGCATAATTTTGATAACAGAGTTTTACATTGCGTAACCAAAAACGATACATTAATTTTGAAACTAAGCTCGTGTTTGTAGTCAAGTGCGTTCTCTCAAAGCAAAGCATTTAAAAAACACTAATAACTTCAAAGATTTTCTAGCTGCAATTTTATAGAAAGAGAACAAACCAGTTTTCAAATATCTGACCATAAAAATTTTTCGCTATTGCTTTTCAATCTTACTGTTTCCATGAATAAATTAAGAATTTATCATTTTCAAGAAGTGAGCTTGACTGTTTAAAAAATTACCAACGTCGTTTATGCCAGCGAAGTCTGGAAACATAAATAAATATTCGGTTCACTGAGGAATTCTTAGAGTATTTAAGAGCTTTATTTCTTGTGTACCTTTTTACAGCGAAAATGGACTATTCCTATTTTTATCCGACTAATTTGGTGTTATCACTCAATGGCGTGGAATATACTCATGTGAAACTATACAGCGAAATACTGACTGTAAGTTGTATATTTATTTATTTATCTATTTATTTATTTATTTATTTATTTATTTATTAATTTATTTATTTATTTATTTATTTATTTATTTATTTATTTATTTATTTATTTATTTATTTATTTATTTATTTATTTATTTATTTATTTATTTATTTATTTATTTATTTATTTATTTATTTATTTATTTATTTATTTATTTATTTATTTATTTATTTATTTATTTATTTATTTATTTATTTATTTATTTATTTATTTATTTATTTAATTATTTATTTATTCAGTATGAACAGCGGAAGACAACGTGCCAACGTATCTTCAGGCATTGATACTTCATTTATTAACAATTTTGTTTTTTTTTTAAATTTTTTAACAGAATTTTGTAACTGCAGCGGAACAGCATTAGCTTTTTTTCTCACTAGATAACAGAACCTGTTCTCAGTTCTCCTTTTCTGTTTCGTTTCTTTGTCTTTTTGATTTTCTCCTACAATTTTGATGTGTGATAATTTGAAGGGAACATTGAATGAACGGAATTTGAGCGGAATAAAAATAAAGAAATGAGCGGAATTTTAGTGGAATCAAAAATTGCAAGAAATGAGCGGAATTTGGGCGGAATAAAAAAAATGCTAATTTTACAGCACTTGAGACTCCAAAAAAACGCAATGGAGCCTAGAAACCTATCTTATCCTATGCAAAAACGAAAACTCTTAAATTTTGAATATACTATTTTATATGTTCATTGTGGGGGCTATGAGTTTCAATATTTCAGCGGATTGCTTCCATTTTTTGTTCCGCTCAAATTTCGCTCACCCATTGCATTCTGTTCCGCTCATATTCAGCTAATTTCTTGCATCGTAATTTAACGATTCCGCACATTCGAGTCGAATTGAGCTCATTCCGGTCATCTTGCTTTTTTTTACCAGACTCTTCGACTAGGGTAACATTTATTTATTGCATAGGTTATCATTGATATAAGATTTCATTTACAAACAGACACGTTGAATTATACCCCTAGTTATAAATTCACTCCGATTTGTTAGTGGCCACTGGCAAGGATTACAAAAATATTCGACGAAAATGACAAGATAGTACGAGTAGTCCAAGTTAAAACCCAAACAGGACTCTACATAAGACCAGTAAGCCGACTTGAACCATTGGAGAAGAAAAAACCAGAGTCTCAGTTACCCAAATGGAGGACAGCTGATGACTCAATGGATGAGGATTGACAAGTCAACAGCACAGCCCATTTCAATACGTCAAGACCGGAAGACAAGCGTTCCCTAGACAATGAGCAATCAATATTCAAGTCAATAACATCAGCAATAAATATTTTGAAGTCTGTCTCGCTTATCTTTAATCATTCACCTGCATGATAGCAATGATGACTATGATGACCACAATGATGATGATGATAATGACCACGAGGATGATGATGACAACAACGACAAAGACGACGATGACGACTACAACGACAAAGATGACAACAAGGCAAACAACTATCAATTTTCAGAGAACAATTTCTTCGTCAAAAGTTTTCTGTGAAGTGTCTTGTGGCAAAAGGTCTCAGGTGACTTCAATATTACTTTTCAATTGAACTCGTTCAAGGAGGCCGGGTTATGTTGCGGTAAACAACCTTTTGACCTTCATATTCCGAGAGCTTCAAAACTTCAATTCAAGATGACTTCTTCAACAAATGTAACAATAAATTACCACGTGATTTGAACTAAGAAATCATAAGTTCATCTAATTTTATCACGAACACTTGTTTCCTTTTGAGCTTGAGTTCTTCTTAAGCATAAATCATTTAAGTCTTTAGAGCGTTTAAAGCAAGTCTAATTAACAAAAATAAGTGTTGCGACGCAACAGTAAACAACAATAAAATATAGAAAAACAAAAGAAACGTATTTTAAACAACAGCCTTGATTGTTATTTTTTTGAGAATGGGAGGTCGAACAAACTGTTTGTATTTCAAATTATGATGAAAAATATTCGTAATTCAAGTAGATGTTATCAAATTAATAATTTCAAAATCCGAAATTCAGTTATCGGATTTGGGCGGCAATTAAAACTAGCTTAGAAGATGGATTAGTGCGGCTTTGGCAAAATCAATGCCAAATAGACAAATTTAATTCACAAAAAATTTGCTCACGTGCTCTATTGTGGAAGATGGCGACACAATTTCTCACCATATTTCACAAAAAAGTCGTTTTCGGAATTTGTGTTAATCTACTTCTATTTTTAGGGGCGCTGGTCTAGAATTCAACACTTAATTCAATAGGTGGAGAAATACATAAACAGCAAGTAGAGAACTTGGCGGCATAAACGAAAAATGATAGGTTTGGTGACATAAAAATCTTGTCTCAAACAGCAACCATCGGGAAACTATATTTAGTACGATTTGGTTACTGGGCATAACAATTCGAATATAATCTATTTGTCTTCCAAAGGAGTTTATGTCTTTCCTTTCTTTTAAACTGAGAAAAAAATATTAAGGTAAATTTTGACCATGATCATTATTGTATGCCTTCTAGCCTCCATTATCACGCCCCCCCCATCCGCGATGAAAGTGCTTCTCAAGAGAGCATTATCAACGCCTGAAACCTGGTTAATAATTCTTACCTGTAAAACATTAGAACTACAACATTTGCTGTTTTTTCAGTTACCAGTGTGCGCTTTGACTCTGATTATCAATGCTTACTTTATTGCAACCGTCTACATGGATAAATCGCTTCATTCCTTGGACTACTTTTTGATCACTTTCCAGGCAATTACGGACTTGATTCTTTCCGGAATTCTTAATTTTTTTTCAATATCTACTCAATACTGTCATTGCTCTTCTGGCGTTTTGTGGACTCAGTGGGTTCTATATGACATCTAAAAACAAAGACGAGTGAGATTTATCAGCTCCAATTTTTAATACTAACATTATTGGTCAGTGCAGACCCCCCAAATCGGGAAAAAATGATCTGTGAAAGTGGATTCCCCTCTTTGGTAGAGTTAGAAGGAGAATTTATTTAAGAAAATTTATATATATATATATATATATATATATATAAATATATATATTTATATATATATATATATATATATATATATATAACAAGCAATTTATAAAATCAAAACAAGGTGTTCACTCTTTACACGAAAACATTCTCTAATGGAGACTATATAATTTATTTAGTTTCCTTATTTGCGCAAAAAAAAACTCATAGTGATATAGTCTAAACAAGGTGCTTATTTTTTAAAGCTCAATTTAGGTTTTTAATATCACAATGTTTTCTTAAACTAGCTTTAATATTGAAAGATCTATTTCTGAGAGTTGTTTACCAAAATTGAATTTCTTCGAGAACACTGTGGAAATTTTGATGTCCATAAAAAGAAAAACTAGGAGAACAATACATTCATCACAAAAATTGAGTCGTTCAGGTCAAAAACATTATAGGTCCAAGTTGAATTTGTAGCTGTTGTAGGTCGCCATGGAACTCCGCAAAATTCGACTAATTTTAACAGGTCAGCTGATTTGGGCATGTATAACTTTAAACTAAATAATAGTTTTACCATTTATATATTAACGAATATCAATTTTTTCCATCATTCGATTTAAATCATATGTAGCCAAAATTTGAACCTATCCAAAAAGCGCTAAGTTAGGTTTTATTTCCATTGAGATCTTGAACTAATTTAGTCAAAATCAGAACTAATAACCCCTTATCAAATAAATTAATCTCAATAGTGGGAGAGCCGAAATTCGTACACTTAGTGTATTCCACATAAAATTGCTTTGAAGAGATTGTGGCGGCTGAGCTTAACAACTCAGAAATCAAATTGAATACCGCTTCAAGGTCATTTCAAGCAGTTAACTTTAGAATAGCATAACAAGCGAATTTTAATGCTACATTCTATCGAAGCCATTCAGATTTGTTCACTTTGTTCAACATTTATATTTAGCAACTATTATTAGTACACAACTGTCATACATGAAGTAAAATTCAAACTCGAACTACCTCAACCACCAGGAAAACAATACTACGATTTAACAGTATTACATCAGATTCTTTGTGATTGGATTGCGAATCAACCTGTTATTGATACAGAATATTCGACAAAACTTATACACGGTTAACAAATTTCCCATGACATCAAATTTACACTGAAAAAGTGACGTTATGAAAAAGTGTTCATATTCTGTCGACATTATTATATACAACCAATCAACAGTTGAATTTGACATGTAAATCCACGTGACTAGCAGCATAAAAGGAGCTTGAAAAACTACCAAAAATCAGTTGAAACTTGCAGTTTTGGTTATATTAAACTGATATACAGTGCGTATTGAAGCACACTTTCTTGAGCGGTAAATTCCTTGTTATCGCGTCTTGTTTCTGTAGATCATATTTGTGATTGTACACCTTAACTTTACTCTGACTTATTGAAAATAGAATTGGCTCTGAAATTCTCAAATTTTCACATGGCGGAACGAAATTCTATTAAGTAGAGTTACAGAGCAGATAAACTGTTCGTTCTTGTTTCATTCATTCACCAGTTGCCTAGGCTGATTCCAGTTTCTTGATCGGTAGATCTGAGAACTTGGTTACAAAGATATACAAAACTTTTTATTTCGCCCATGTTTTAAGATTGGGTATAAAACATAGAAGGTAGCCCCACCAACGCAGTTTAACCAGCGTCGTTTATTTTTAAATCAGATAGTAGGCCTACCTATTGTTCATAACCCTGTGAAATTTTATCCCAATAGCATTTGTGGTTAAGGAGATATCATTGAAAAACCTATAACTTGAGACTATTTGGTTATTTGAAATTTAAGATTTTTGCTTAGTTGAAGCGAAGATGTTTGTTATTCAGCAAAGCTGAACAATTAGTTATTTGAAATTATTGAATATCCAGTAATGCAACGGCATTCTAGATTATAGCGGATAATACAGTTCACAAAAAAACACAATATCCGGACAGATTTGAAACCGCTGAAACGAGCTGGGCGGTGTAAAGTTTTCCTTGACTTTGATAGGAAAGCAGCCGTTACATTTGTTCCGCTGACCCGGACAGTGGAAGGCAAACTACTGTCCAATCTGATGAAGAGAGTGCCGAAGGCACCCCCCAAAGAGAATCAAACAAATCAACAGCGCAACGCCAGTGAGGGAGAGCGAAAGTTGCGAGTGCAATTCACAAAACACGTTGAAGAATTGACCTCGTTTAAACGGAACCAGCCATGCAAAAAGCAACCAGGCAATCCTAACACAATCAGCAGAGAGGAGCTTCAATCAACAGCTCAAAGGTTCGACAAGAAGTTCCAAGATTTACTGGAAGAAGTCAACACCAAAACAGGGATTGGCTACAAAATAATTGAAGATTCAGCACGACCCAACAAACTAAAGGTCCTCTACCAACAGACTGTTCACCTTCTGAAGGAAGAAATAACCAAGCAACTGCAGCGCCGAAACAAGCTTGTGCCCTATCAAGCTAATTTCGTTGAAGAGCATCTGAAAGAAGCAAGGAAGCGCAAAGCAAGTTTGGACTATCATTGGCTTTCATATATAAGCAAAGGTACGCAACAAGCAATGAATGCAGAGCAAAGCAACGCAACCCAAGCAGTGAACGACAGCGAGAGCAATAACAACTACCCAACGGACAGCCCAGTTGCTCAAACAGTGCAAAATGGAGCAACAGCAAGTGGCCAAGAGACGGAGAATGCTTCGGAAACATCTTCAGCAAAGCGAAGGCGCGAGAAAAGGATAAAAAAAATCGATATAGACTTCGTAACCAAGATGCCATTGGAACAGGCACGATTTGAGCGAAGGAGGCTAGAGCTGGAAATGCAAATGAAGGAACTGGAAACCAAGCACCAACTACTGGAGGAAGAGCGTGAGCTGAAGCGCAAAGTGAAGAGAACAGCATTAGAGAACGATGATGGTCGTTCCCAATCAACTGGTGCTCGAGACAGTCACCCTTCAACTGGACCCCAAAAGAGAGAGATGTCTCGGACTGGGCCAGCAGGATCGACAACCTTCTAACACTAGAACTATCAACAGCTCGCTTCAAAGTAACCCCTAAAGTGAACAGGCATAGTCACTTCTCACGATATCGCAGTTCACGAGACCGATCCTCAAGTGTTGAAGACCGAGACGTTTTCGCCCAGAGCTGGTCTATTACGATATAACACTGGCTATTCAGGTAGTAGTAGCCTACCAAAGCTGCAGTAGAACAACTTCGACGAAAACCCTCTCGAATGGACGGAGTGGTCTAGTATGTTCATGGCTACAGTGGATCAACGACCAATACCAGACTCAGAGAAGATGAGCCATCTGAAGACCCTACTGACAGGCAAGGCAAGGTCAGCAATCTCTGGAATGGGCTATTCTGGACAGTTCTATGGTGCTGCATGGAGTATTCTGAAGAGAAAAATTGGAAGGCCTCATGTGATCATTGATGCACAACTGGAGAGTCTCCGCAAAGCAAGTCAGGTGAAGCCTCACAACTCAACAACTCAACAGGTCTGATCAGGTTCTCAGTTATGGTTTCGAACTTTGTGAATGTGCTCAAAGAGTACAAGCAGATTGGTGATCTATCTGCAATCAAGCTCGACACTGTATATGGCAGTAGATAAACTACCCTAAGTTCTCAAAGAGAAGTGGTGGTTCTATGTTGATGATAAAAACAAAGATTGGCCTGATCTGATTATGTTTGAAAAATGGCTATCAAGGATAGCATTTGTGCACAAAGGGTTTTCAGCTTTCAAGGGAGAGCGAAGAGAAGAAGACCGAAGAAGCACAAATAGAGACAAACGGTTCTCGAAAACGTCGAACTTCAGTGCAAGTTCGAACGTGAAAGAAACGAAGCAAACGCAAACTGATCACTGTTCGCATGCTGATGGCACCCATAAAATATGGAATTGTCCACTATTCTGGAACATGAGTGTGAATGATCGGTACGCAGCAGTGAGGAAGCAACGCTTATGTTAAGGACATGCAATCGAAGATTGTAAGGTCAATGCGTGCGGCATCAATGGATGCATCAAGAAGCACAACCGATTGCTACACTCAGAAAACCAAATGGACGAGGGCAATCACGCAGTCAACGTAAGCGCAGCAACAATCAATCAGAGTAACGAAGTTACAAGCTTTCTTCAGATAGTTCCTGTCTAAATACAGAGCGGTGGCAACAGGCTGAACACATACGCTTTCCTCGATGATGGATCAACGGTTTCATTTATCGATCTAAGTGTGCAAGATAAGTTACGAGCACAAGGCACCGATATGACGCTCAACATAGCTGGCATACATGGAACAAAGGACCTGAAGACAGAAAAGGTTCCTATCAAACTAAAGGGACTACATTCAAAGGTGCATTCAATCGAAGCGTTTGCACACCCTTCAACCTCCTTGGGAAACACAAACTACAACTACAACAAGCTGAAGCAAAGCTTCAACCACTTCAGAGTTTTACCAAACAAAAGCTTCAACTTGATGGAAGTTGGCATCATCCTTTGTCAAGATGCTTATGAGCTACAACGCCCATTGGACTATAAGATAGGAACACGAAGTGAACCTTTCGCCGTTCTAACAGAGCTAGGATGGGTAGTCAGTGGACCCATGATGGGCAAAAGAAGACAAAATGTTTGTCATTTCGCCTTCACTGAAGATGTGAAAGTGGCTGAGAATATCCAAACTTGGTGGGACACAGAAACCTATGCCTCCAAAATCAACGTCGTCAGTCAATCAAAGAAGGAACTGCAGGCACAGAAGATGCTTGAGAGTACGACGAAGTTTACAGACGAGCGGTACGAAGTGGGAATGCTGTGGAGTGAACCAGAGCCAAACCTACCGAACAACTACAGCTCAGCCTTGGGTCAGCTTTACTCACTGGAGCGAAGATTCCAAAGGGACCCAAACCTGAAGAATTTGTATCAACAGTCAATAGATACAGATGTAGAAAAGGGATTCGTTAAGATTTTGAACGGGTCGGAAGCGAAAGGCACCTTTGGGAAGGAATGGTATTTGCCACACCATGCAGTGCTAAATCCGAACAAGCCTGGCAAAGTAAGACGTGTTTGCAATGCCGCATCAAAGTACGAAGAAGTATGCCTAAAGGACAAGCTACTTGCAGGACCTGATCTGCTACATGGGTTGATTGGAACATTATTCAGATTCCATGAAGGACCAATAGCCCTAACTGCTGACATCGAATCCATGTTTCTACAAGTGCAAGTTCCCGAACCTGATAGAAGTTGCTTGAGGTTCTTATGGCGTCCAAGAACAAATGAATCTGTTCAGATATACGAAAATTAGCGTCACGTATTTGGAGGTAAGAGTTCTCCAACTTGTGCAAACTATGCTCTCAAGCGAGTGGGACTGGATAGCGAAAAGGAGTATCCAAGTGCAGCAAAGGCAATATTAAACAACTTCTACAAGGACGATTTCATCAAATCAGTAGAAACCCCTGAAGAAACAATTGAAGTCTGCAATCAACTACAACCTCTTCTCTCACGACATGGATTTGAACTGAAGAAGTGCATAAGCAACGACGACGCAGTTACCGAAGCAATCCCAGAAGACTTGAAGTCAATCAGCAACACGAAGCAAGTCGAAGTGGAACCCAGTACGGAGGGATCCTCAGTGCTAGGACTACAATGGACCGTTACTGATGATAGCCTTCAAATGTGTAGAGGTACCAACAAGGAAGTGGAAACCCCTATAACCCAGAGGAAGATTCTATCACTGGTATCTTCAGTATTCGACCCGATCGGATTGTTTGCTCCGTTCAGTGTTCATATGAGACGACTTCTAAAAGGCATTTGGACTAAGAATGGACAACATTGGGACAACGAAGTGGAGCCTAGTGAAGAAGAAGAATTCCTGAGATGGAAAGAACAACTTCCAATAGTGCCTGAAACCAACATCGATAGAAGGTACTTAAACAAGGAGAGGGATAAAACCGAACTTCATTTGTTTGCTGACGCATCTGACGTCACGATGTGTGCAGTGGCCTATCTACGTTCACAACCAAAGAATACTCAGCTGACTTAGCATTCGTTATTGGAAAATGCAGAGTGGCACCGATGAGGCATCTTTCAATACCACGATTGGAGTTGCAAGCGGCAGTCATGGCAGTGAGGTTGAAAGAACAGATAGTTAAGGAACATGAAATGAAGATAATTAGTTGCAGTTTTTGTTCAGACTCAACTACGGTATTGCAGTGGATACACAGTTCCCATCGCAAACAACAAGTGTTTGTGGCCAAACGAGTGGCTGAGGTACTAGATACAACTGATGTTTCACAGTGGAAACATGTCAGCGGTATCAACAACCCAGCGGACATTGGCACCAGAGCAATCAACATTGAGGAACTCAAAAAAAGTGAGTGGCTCACTGAGCCGGCCAGAAAATGACCAGAAAATGAACGGCCGGAGCAAGTGAACCTAATCTTTGCATCAGATGAAGAGAATATACCCTCATCAGTTTTCATGATACAGGCTGAAGAGAAGAAAGATGTTATCCAGTGGGAACGATTCAGTAACTTCAACAGACTAGTAAATACAGTGGTATACGTACGGCGAGCATTTAGCAAATACAAATCAGCAACACTAATAGTCAGCATCAAAGAAAGAGAAAAAGCAAAAGCAACAATCTTCAGGCTACTACAACAAGAACAGTTTGGTGAAGAGATGAAATCTATCAAAGCTGAAAAGGAAATTCCAAAAGGCAGCAAAATCCTACAGTTCTCACCATTCCTAGATGACGAAGGACTTATTCGAGCCAAAGGCAGAATAGGCAAAAGTCAATTGGACTTCAATGCAAAGCATCCAATTTTGCTACATTGGAAACATCATGCGGTTGAATTGTTCTTGCGAAATGAGCTAAAGGACAATCAACACGAAGGCACTGAGCATGTAAGAGACATTGTTCAGCAAAAAATGTGGATCCTAGGCATAAGGAACGCCTTAAGATCAATCAAGAACAAGTGCGTTACCTGCAGAAAAGGCAGAGCACAAACGATAGCACCAGTAATGGCAGATCTACCCAAAGAGCGGTTAGATGCTTCAACAGCCTTTACAAATGTTGGAATGTTGAGTTGACTACTTTGGCCCTTTCATTGTGAATATCGGGCGAAGAAATGAAAAGCGAAGGTGTTGTCTCTTTACTTGTCTAAATATGAGAGCGGTGCATATCGAAGTGGTACCTAAGTTGGACACTGATAGTTGTCTCAATGCAATAATGAGATTTATTGCTCAAAGAGGCAAACTGAATACGATCATCAGCGACAACGGGACAAATTTTGTTGGAGCTGAAAGAGAGTTTGCAGAGTACGTTGCGGCATGGAACAAAGAAGGGATCCAAGAACATCTAATTCAACGCGCATTCAGATGGAAGTTCAACCCACCCGCAGCACCTCACTTTGGAGGAGTATGGGAGCGGTTGGCGTGAAGTTATAAAAAAGCAAAATATGCAGTGTTGGGGAACAGATCAGTCATCGTTGAGCAGACTTTGAATGCGAGACTTTTCACTCCAGTCAGTTCGGATGTTAATGACTTAGCAGCTTTGACCCCCAATCACTTCTTGCTTGGCAACAGGAACGTTTGCTTACCCTACCTACCATGCGCAGAAGAATTTGTTGATCATCGAAAGCTCTCTCAACAAACTCAAGCAAATGCAAATCTCATCGGCAAAAATGGCGATCTACGGCGAATGAAACCCTTAAAGAAGGCGATCTCGTTTGGTTGATCGAAGACAGCGATAAGCGTGGACATTACAATCTAGGTCAAGTTACGAAGATCATCGATGATTATATATTATATAAACGAAAATCTATTTTTTCCATCATTCGATTTAAATCATATGTAACCAAAATTTGAATCTAATCCAAAAAGCGCTAAGTTAGGGTTTATTTCCATTGAGATCTTGAACTAATTTAGTCAAAATCAGAACTAATAACCCCTTATCAAATAAATTAATCTCAATAGTGGGAGAGCCGAATTTCGTACACTTAGTGTATTCCACATAAAAATAATTTGAAGAGATTGTGGCGGCTGAGCTTAACAACTCAGAAATCATATTGAATACCGCTTCAAGGTCATTTCAAGCACTCAATTTAGAAAAGCATAACAAGCAAATTTTAATGCTACATTCTATCGAAGCCATTCAGATTTGTTCACTTTGTTCAACATTTATATTTAGCAACTATTAATAGTACACAACTGTCATACATGAAGTAAAACTCAAACTCGAACTACCTCAACCACCAGCAAAACAATACTACAATTTAACAGCATTGCATCAGATTCTTTGCGATTGGATTGCGAACCAACCTGTTATTGATACAGAATATTCGACAAAACTTCTACACGGTTAACAAATTTCCCATGACTTCAAATTTACACTGAAAAAGTGACGTTATGGAAAAGTTTTCACATTCTGTCGACATTATTATATACAACCAATCAACAGTTGAATTTGACATGTAAATCCACGTGACTAGCAGCATAAAAAGAGCTTGAAAAACTACCAAAAATCAGTTGAAACTTGCAGTTTTGCTTATTTTAAACTGATATACAGTGCGTATTGAAGCACACTTTCTTGAGCGGTAAATTATTTGATATCGTGTCTTGTTTCTGTAGATCATATTTGTGATTGTACAGCCAAACTTTACTCTGACTTGTTGAAAATAGAATTGCTTTGAAATTCTCAAATTTTCACATGGCGGAACGAAGTTCTATTAATTAGAGTTACAGAGCAGATAAACTGTTCGTTCTTGTTTCATTCATTTACCAGTTGTCTATGTTGATTCCAGTTTCTTGATCGGTAGATCTGAGAACTTGGTTACAAAGATATACGAAACTTTCTATTTCGCCCATGTATTATGATTGGGTATAAAACATAAAAGGTAGCCCCACCAACGCAGTTTCCCAGCGTTGTTTATTTTCACATCAGATAGTAGGCCTACCTAATGGTCATAACCCTGTGAAGTTTTATTCCAATAGCATTTGTGGTTAAGGAGATATCATTGAAAAACTTCTAATTTGAAACTATTTGGTTATTTGAAATTTTGGATTTTTGCTTAGTTGAAGCGAAGTTGTTTGTTATTCAGCAAAGCTGAACAAGTAATTATTTGAAACTATTGAATATCCAGTAATGCAACGGCATTCTAGAGTATAGCGGATAATACAGTTTACAAAATTTAACTGCAAAAACACAATATCCGGACAGATTTGAAATCGCTGAAACGAACTGGGCGGTGTAAAGTTTTTCTTGACTTTGATAGGAAAGCAGCCGTTACAGAGATAATTTTAGAATTGGAAAGGATATTAAAATTAACAAATGTAAAATCGCATATCCATGTTAGTCAAATCGACTGAGAGAATACTGTACATGTATGCAACCTTGTATCATCAGTGTTTTCCACAAAATCGTTCTAAAAGCCTTCATTAAAATACACTTGAAGGTTAGTGGAAATGTAGCTCAAGTTCCTGTTAGTGAACTCCAAAAACTTAAAATAAGGGCGAATTTGAACTATATTAAGGGATCTTTGTTAATCAGTAATGAATATTAGGGAATTAATAAAACTGGTTTAACTTTTTTTAACAAAAGCATGCGTAAAAACTGGACTTCACTCTTTCTTAAAACTGGTCAGGTGAGAAAAATTTGTTCATCAATATATATAAAAATGTGTCATTTTCATAACAAACTGTTTCTATTTCGTATAGTTATTAATACACAACTAAATAAAACTTGTCTTTAAAAATTAAGAATCAGTTTTTAAGTTGACAGTTCCTCTCAAAATAGCTTTGAATTTGAGAGACTTATTCCGGAGATTTGTTTACGAAAAATGAGTTTCTTCAAGAATACTGAGCAAATTTTGATGCACATGGAAAGGAAAAAAATAAATTTATATCACAAACATTGAGGTTCTTAGGCCAAAAATTTTGTGGGTCTAGGTTGATTTGGTAGCTAGAGTAGATCACCTTATTACTCCGAGAGCTCATTTCAATGATCGTCAAATTTTAACAAATGAATTGAAGCACGCTTCAAGCACATGTCTAATTTCAGTTTTTATTTTTATTTTCACCAGTTGTGAGCTAATTGAAAACAATTACAACTTTTTAAATTAAATTAAATCTTAGCCAGCCAAAAATGGTTCTTAATGCGAAAAACGCTATGTTAAGATTTTCTTCCATAAAGATCCTGAACAAGTTTTAAAGAAATCAGAATGAATAGCCCCTGATAATTTAAGTTAATATCAATAGTGCAAGAGGGGATATTTTTGAATCTACTCATCGAATAATTTTGTATGTGTACTCCACTCAATATTGCTTTGAATAAAGATATTTAGAATTCGCAACAAAGTTAGAATTAAAGAGAGAAGAATCGGTTTTGAAATCTTTGTGAATCCTATGATAGAATTCTGTACGTCTATGCAAGTTTATGTTTTCAGCATCTTCCACAAAATTGCTCGAGAACACAGATGCGCAATACACTGGCAAATTAGTGGAAGTGTAGTTTAAGTTTCCGTGGATGATTTCTAAGGGCTTAAATAAGGGCAAGTTTGAACTAAATCAAGGGTAAATTTCAACTAAATACCTCTTTTAATCAATAATAAATATTAGGCAACAAATAAAGCCAGCTCAATTTCTTCAGCAAAACAGTGCATATAATTAAACATCACTTTTGGTCACTCATTGGAAACGTGTAACTCCAGAAAACATTAAGCGACAGACACAGTTTGAAAATTCATCTAAAACGTCACAAAAAAATGTAGCTGGAGCTTTTCTAGGTTAGCTTTCTGAAATAGTTAGGTTTTTTGCACAAAAACCCATCTTTGATCAGGTAAGAAGAAATAAAATGGCTTATCAGTATTTATATATAAATATATATATATATATATATATATATATATATATAGTTTGAAAATTCATCTGGAAATTCACAAAAAAAATCGTAGAAAAAAATACAATCATCGATGGAAAAAATACATTCATCAAAAACATTGAATTTATGAGGCCAAAACTTTTGTGGGTCTAGTTTGATGCGGTAGCTTTGGTAGATCACCTTAGAGCTCTAAGAGCTCATTTCAAGGTTAGTCAAATTCTAGCAGCTCAGTTGAAGCAGGAATGTCTTATTTTAATTTTAATTGTTAGTTTCACCATTTATGTGCTAATTGAAATCAATTACAACTTCTTTACTTAAAATAGATCTTAGGCAGCCAAAACTTGCTTTTAATCCAAAAGGCCCTATGTTAACATTTTTTTCCCATAAAAATGTTGAACCAATTTTGTAGAAATCAGATTAAATAGCCCTTGAAAATTTAAATTAATCTCAATGGCGCGAGAGGGGATATTTTTGAATCTACGCATCGAATAATTTTGTATGTGTATTCCACGCAATATTGCATTGATTAAAGATATTTAGAATTAGCAACAATATTAGAATTAAAGAAAGAAGAATCGATTTTTCAACCTTAGTGAAATGCACTGACAGAGTTCTGTACGTGTATGCAAATGTGCGTTTTCAGCGTTTTCCACAAAGTTGCTCAAAAAACACACCTGCGCGAGACACTGACAAATTAGTGGAGGTGTAGTTTAAGTTTCCGTAGGTGACTGTCAATTGGCTTAAATAAGGGCAAGTTTAAACTGAATCAATGGCAAACTTCAACTAAATACCTCTTTTAACCAATAATGAATTTTAAGCCATTAATGGAGCCAGCTTAACTTCTTCAGCAAAACATAGAAAAAAAAATTGACCATCACTTTTGATGACAATGTGTGTAAACATGTGACTGCAGAAAATTTTGAGCGAAAGAAACAGTTTCAAAATTTATCTAAAAATTCACAAAAAATTATAGCAAGCTTGGCTAGCTTCATAAAATCTTTAGTTTCTTTTTTGCAAAAAAAAACCTTTCATTGGGCAGGTAAAAAGAATATATATATATATATATATATATATATATATATATTATATATATATATATATATATATATATATATATATATATATATATCGCCTTGAATAAAGATATTTAGAATTAGCAACAATATTAAAATTAAAGAATGAAGAATTGATTTTCCATCCTTGTATGCAACTTTGTTTTTACAATCCAAGAATTGGATTGTATTGGTGCCCTGTCTTTTTTTATATTTTTGTAAGATGTTTTCACACCTGTTTTCATGACTTTGAGCTTTCAAAAGGGGATAAACAGGTAAAGTTCAGCGGGCATCAAGTTCCATTAGAGGCCCGCGTTTAGTAGTCCCTCAAGTACTCAGAGTGGTGAAGCTACTGTGAAGGCCGTAATTCAATGTTAAAAGGTCAATTTTGGGAGTTTTTGAGCCTAAAATAATGAAATTTTCAGCACTTTTTCGTCATTTTTTGGATTTTTTGTTAGAACAGTCCAAAATAGAGGCTTATTAAAGTTGATAAAGGTCCTTTGCAAGACGTAATTGCTTTTTACGGCCACCTTAAGCGCTATATCTATTGCTACTCCAAAGATAAACACGGTAATTTATAATAATTTTTTGCAAATTGTTTGAAAATTTTGTCATTTTTTGAGTTGTTTTAGACTTTGATGTCAAAAACTCTCCTCTGGGGCTTAACAATAAGTTATTGCATAGTTTCTAGTGGTAGTGAAGTGGTTTTAAACATTTTAACTTCATGAATTTTACCAATTTTTTTTAAAATCAAACTCGCTTCTTTTTTTCAAATTTTCTGATATGTATTGTCATTATTCAATTTTTTCAGCCCCAGGGGGCAAGAAACCTTATCTAGGGTTTGCTAACAGTTTATTGAAATTGTTTTTTGGTCATGGAAGCGTATTCAACGTTTTAATATCTTTTACCAACTTTTTGAATATGTTGCAATTTTTTTCTTTAAATTTTTGAAATTTTTATTCAGTGGCCAGGGAACCTCCTATAGGGTTTGCTATTATATTACTACATAGTTTCTACGGGCAATAAAATAGTTTCCATTTTTTCAAATTTTGCAATTGTATGAAATTTTTTAAATGAAGCTTGCAATTTAAAATTTTCGATTGTTTTCAAATTTTTCGATTTTTTTTTATCATTCTCTGAGTTTAACTATCTTTACTGGCCAACGAAACTTTTTAAATGTTGTAGACGGTTTACAAAAAAGAACTCTAGAGTAAAAAAATGTTTGACTTTTTTTAAAGACCTATTTTTGGAAATTTTCTTTAAATTTTCTCTTCTCAGTTTCTTGAAGCATTTGTCATATTTGTCCTGTTTATCTACTTTTATTCGCAGATTCATCTCTTTCAAGGTTTCTGCGTGAGTTAATGAGTATTTTGAAATGAGTCATATATTGCCTTCTAGTTAAAAGCTTCAAAGGTTTTAGCAATGATCTTTTTTTGGTTAGTTTGTTTGATTCTTTTAGTTTCTCAACTTTTGAGACTTTGTCTTGTTGGCTGGGATTGTTCAATTGATCTGCTGGTCAGGTTCATTTGGTCTGTCTTTCATTTAATTACTTGGATTGTATTTCAGAACTTGCCTTCCTCTCAGTTTTTTCCACAAAATTGCTCTAGAACTTAACTGCGCAAAACGCTGATGAATCAGTGGAAACGTAGTTCAATTTTTCGTAATTTAATTCAACAGTAATAAAATAAGGGAAAGTTTTAACAAAATTAAGTGTCCTGTGTTAAAGAAAAGAGAAGATTAAATAAATAGTAAAGCCAGCTTACATTTTTTTGAACAAAACTGTTCATTTAAAATGAACATCCCTTTTAATTGAAATTGTTTGAAAACTTGTGACAGAAAAAAATTTTAAGCAAAACAGCTTAAAAATTCATAGAGGAATTCACGCAAAAATTTTGTAGATTTTTTTGTTTATTTTAGCTTCCTAATATAGTTAGTTTCTTCTTTGCCCAAAAAGCCATCTATGTTAAGGTAAGAAGTAAATCTTAAATTATGAAAAAATATAACGTGTTGTATTTAAAAAATGTGTTTCTTTTCTTCATAGATATGTAAACACGATATGAAATTTAGTGAGATGATCAAAAATTCAGTTTCCGTATTTAATTTCGCAATTCCAATCCACTCACCGTTAAATTTTGAGAGACTTATTCTTGAGAGTTGCTGACAAAAAAACTTATTTCAAGAAAATTAAGCAAAAATCGATTTACAAGAAAAAAGAAAATTAGGAAACAAATAAATTCATCACAAATATTGAGTTCTTTATTGTTGTTTTTGTAGTTTTAATAGATAACCATGGAACTCGACGAGCTCATTCCAATATTCATCAAACTCTAACAACTCAGTTGATACAGGCATGTATACTTTTATTTTTAAAAATTGTTTTACCATTTATGTGCTAATTGAAATCAATTCTTTTTTCATTACCTAAATCAAGCCTTTGGTAGCCAAAATCGGCTCATTATCCAAAGACGCTTTATTAGGATTTTCGTCGGAAAAGATCTTAATTTTGCGCAAAATCAGAATTAGTAGCCCTTGAATAAAAAAATTAATCTTAATAATCGGAGAGGGAAAGTTTGTTGCATACAATAATTCTGTAGTGTATGCAAGTTATTATCTTCAGTGTTTTCCAGCAAATTGCTCTAAAAGCCTTCTGTGTAACAAACATTGACGGATCAGTGGAATTTTGGGTCAATTTTACTTATTTAAGTTCCACGAACTTTAAATAATGGCAAGTTGGAACTAAATTAAGGGGTCTGTGTTGGCTAATAATGAACTTTAAGCAATTAATAAAGCCACGTTCAACTTTTTCAATAAAACAGTGCATACAAATTTGTCTGGACACTTGTGACAGAAGAAAATTTTTAACCACGAAGATAGCTGAAGAGTTTAACTATAGATTGCCAGGACACTTTAGCTAGAGCTTTTCTAGTTTCCAATTTTGAATAAATCTAGCTACAAACATAAACAAAAATCTAGCTACAAATATAAACAAACTTCTAAATGAACATCAAATAACAACAAAAACACAACAGTCATAATAGTTGTCCTTATCAATGTAAAAATGAAAAAAGTAGTACATTTATTAGCAATTGTTTGCTTTGCAAACTGAAAAATGATGAGAAGGAAAAACACGGGCATCTTAACAGCTGACATTATCCTGGCAATTAATTGTGTCAACCTCTGTTCAACTTCTTAACACAATTGCTACTTGTTTGTCTTTAACCAACATTAAGAAATTTTTTAGCAGCAAAAAAATTAGAATTTGTTTCATCGTAACTGTGTTTTATTAATTATTGATTTCATTCATTTTTAATTCGCCGATTAATGATTCTTAGTGAGTACAATAGAGTCTAAATTTCTGTATTCAATTTTTGAATCAATACTGACTTCAGAAACTTAATTTAAAATCGAAATAAACTACCATTTTGATACTTTTTCGTCAAAATTCTCTACAGAAAACTTACAAATACTTTGATAATTTTTTGCCGTTCGTCAACACGCAATTTTGAGTAGTAGAAAACTTATGAACTTCGCCGTGCGGGTTTGTACAGTAGGAAAACCTACAAATTTCGGCTCCTACGCTTAACTATTACAGTGATACTGTTCTTTTGTCCCATTTGATCCAGAGTTTGTCTCCACAAAGAATACCTTGATCAGTCACTATTTGAAAATTTTTCGGTGTCCCGCTTTTTCACCCCTATTCATTTAACCCCTTATCATTTAACCCCGATTTATTCACCTCTGTATCATTTAACACCTCTATCTTCTAACCCCTCGATAATTTCATCTCGATTTTAATCTCTCTATAAAATAAGGATTATTAAATTAGCAATATAATCATTTGGCCATGCCTGGAGGGCCAAGCCCATGCCTCAGCGGCCCGTGGGAATTGATATGAAACTATCACAACCGAATGTGGGATTAATTTTTCCACTTTATTATGGCAAAACATGCCTTTAATGTCGACTGCTAGTTGGCGGGATAAAATGATAGAGGAGTTAATAGACAGAGGGTGAATAAATCGGGTTAAATGATAGAGGGTTTAAATGAATAGGGGTTGAAAAGAAGTAGAAACAATTTTTCAGTCACTTAATTCTGATTTGCGCATAAATTGCTCTCTTTATTCGTTTCAATTGAGCTGATGATTCGTAACTATTTTTGTGGAATGGTTTGGGGGGGGGGGGGGGGGGGGCAAAGTTAAAGGCTCTGGTTGATGTTGAATGCATTTTTTGGCCGTCAGATGGCTTTGGCTTTTATTGTGACTATTTCAATAATTCATACACTTAATAGTTGTACCAGAAATAATAGCTGTCCATATCTTCAGATTTGATTTGTGTTCGGAATCTAAGTTCGTTGTTGTACCACTGCTCGTTTACCTCGTGAGAAGTTTTCCCCATCCCAGAGTGTCAATTATCCGTTTTCCAAAGACTTCATTGTCAACAATTTCGTTTAATAAGAGAAATGTGCAATTGAAGTGCACCGCAAAACAAAAGAGATTTTCGCAAAATCTAGTATACATCCGAGAAATTTCTACTATTTCTCATAGCTGTATTGAGGAAAAAATGAATTATCAATTTGCGTGGAAATTACACGTTACCAAAATAAGATCACTTAGAGTGGATGAAGGGTGAAAAAAATTGAAATAGAACTAAATTAAAATTTGGTAATATTTAAGTAGTACTACACCACACATAAGTTTTCTCTCTTTTAAGTTCACGTCAAAATATGGGAACTTCTGAGGAAAAATTGTACTTTTTGGTTCTTGCTAAGAACTTGTGATCTTATCAAAGTTCACAGGAAAAATTCCATTGTCAAGTTAATGATTAGGTGTTTCAATTTTCGCTAAACAAATTTGATCTTGCAAGAATTTTTAATTTTTATCAATTTTCTTGCTACTTCAGGAAACTGTCTAAGCGTTGACAATTTCAGTATATATATATATATATATATATATATATATATATATATATAAAACTTAATATGATAATATGTTTTAAAACCTAGTAAATCGTAACCCAATTTTTTTAGCCATTTTCTTAACCATAGAAAAAATTACCTGTTTTTAAATAGCGCTGGAAAACCAAAAAAGGTCATTTGTTTTTTTCTGCCTTTAGTCTGTTTTTTGCCTGTCTTTTTTTCTCTATAAGCCCGATAGTAGAAAACGCAAAGTTGAACACAAAATCTGCCAATTAAAACAAACTACATACAAAACTGCTAGTTTTTTTCATTTTTTATGTCTCAAGTGCGTATTTTTTTAAAATTTACATTTCACTTTACTCCAATTTCAAAGTTAAATCACGTAGACAAACAGATCCATTGTAAAAGCGGCTGAACTATCTCCAAATTTTGAAGTTCGTTTGCTGGTCATCCGAACTGGGAACAGTTCTGTCATATCAATTTCGTTGAAAAGTATCAGCTGGCATCGTCACAACTACATTCTAAACAATCGTGTAAAGTTAACAAAAAAATTTCAGCACATCACTAAATTTCAAGTTAAATGTTTCTTCTCAGGCCGAGAATTTTGCAAAAATATGAGAAAAGTTGTCACTAGCATTCATAACTTAAAGTTTTATTAGTAATTTTCTTCCATAATTATGCGATCAATACGGTGAGAGTTTTGAAATTATGTCAAATAAAAGCAAAAATTTTTTACTAGACAATTGAGTGCTTTGCCACTTTTCTACCACCGTGTATGTTTTCCTAACAACTGTAACCGTTATTAACTAGATTGTAACAACACTATATTAAATGGAGTTGGTTGCGTCTAAAGCGTTGAAATCTGCAGAAATCAGACATAAATATAGAGGCTAAGTTTTTTTTATTCTTCAGAACTTCAATTCCCCTCTCAACTATCATCGCCACTGTCAAAACTACCACAAACCCTTCGTTATTTAATTTTGGCACAGCTTTGACGCAATTCGCACAAATTCTAATTCCACATTGTATAAAACATATGTCAAAGTTTACGACAAAATTTGGGCAACGCAATACAAAACTATTGACCAAGTGAAGTTAAATCTAAATGGATGGGTTTTTGTTTTCAGAGCATTTAGAGTTCATCAAAAATTTTTTCAAAACAAACACCTTTATTAGCTCTGGTTACGTCAGCGAGAGGAGAGACCCTAGAAATTGATAGAAAAGGAGAGAATTTTATTTTAAAGGGCCATTTACCCTGATAATTGCATCTTATCTTGAAACCCTTGAAACCTACTACTGCAATCATGTAGTGTCGCAAAAGCAATTTGATTTGCAATGTTATTATATACAACTCAACATGATATAGACAAATTAACAAAAATGGTATTTTCTGCTGCTGATAGAAAAAAATTGCCTCAGATGCTCTAGTTGACCTCGAAAAATGGCTGATAAAATTGAACATGAAATTTAAAAGACTGGATCATTTAAATAAAAAGAAGGTGAACATATATTTTGTGCTTTAAAACTTCAAAAAAGTTAGCTAAAGCATTAATTGGATTAGACTAGATAAAAGGATACGAAATAGTCATGCAGACTTAATTAAGCTTGCTATTTGACTTCTCTGTTTTTCTGTTATTTCGATCACTGAAATTTGTTGATCACAACGAAGAATGTGATCATTTCTAACATGCTGATGGCAAAGAAAAGTCACCGAAGAATCAAATATTTCAGCTGTAAATAAGTTTGTGGAAAAATGACGTACAGGTTGGTCTAGTAGAGATTCTTGATCAAAACAGCGCCAAAATAAAATTTTTCAAAAAAAGAGAATACGGGGCATTTTAAAAGAGAGCAAACAAACAATTCTTGGAACAAAGCAATATTACTTTGATTCAAATTAATATTAAAAAAAACACACACAGTAAAATTGAAAACAGAATTTAAAACATTCAATAATAAATGAATATTAAATAATCAATAATATTTAAAAAAAACAGTAGAATTGAAAACAGAACTGGAAACATTCAATAATAAATTAATATTAAATATTCAATGATATTTTAAAAAACAGTAACATTAAAAAACAGTTTGATTAAATTATAGGGATCAATTTGATCAAAAAGATGTCTAGCGGGAAAAAGTTCTTTAAATAATTGCCTGCACTTTTCAATAAAAATACGTAATGAAAAACTTATGATGATACATTCATGTTCATTACAGTCAACATGCGTCTGTTGAAAAAAGTGTGACTCTTTCCATAAACTTATATTCTTTTGCTTAGGTGACTCATTTGTTTCTCAAAGAATCTTTTCTCAGTTCTCTGATTCAGACAAAATAAATCCACCACCATAATTATCGGGGGAATAATAGGAAAAACAGTAAGAGAGAAAAAGAGAAAAAAGAAACCACCAAAATTCATGTATTTGATGTCACTTTACACTTCAGGATGCCATAGTCATTCTAACATCATTGGAAGTATCTTCCGCTGATAACAAATTCTGAGAGAGTTTTTCGAATCATCTAGATCAATTTTTTCGAACCCAATTTTTGGCGCAAAATTTGTGCAAACACGTTTATGAGTAGAGTAGAATGAAATACAAGTTGACTTTTTTACTCATGAGAGGTTTCCAAAGTCGTTTCCTCTACAGACATTGAATTGGGCTACAACAACGCTCCTCAGAATCTCTGCTTGATCAATTATTTTTCTACATCCATTCAAATTGACTGAGTCTTCGCATCAATGAAGAATGAAATCTTGTCCTATATGCTGTAGATCGGTTTTCTCAAACGTTTCAAATCATTCAGCTGAGAATCAGTGCTTAAAAATGTGGATCTGAAATTCAGCAAAAATCAAAGCCACAAATTCATTGAAAAAAATAATATGTGGTACTTTAAAATAAGAACCAAAAAATAAAGTCTTGGAAGTTTGAAGCTTTAATCCGAAAAGTGAACGTATTGGTAATAAAATTTTGATCAATTATAAAGAAGTGTTCTTTGCTCAAAATCTCATTTAACAGGATGATCTTTGTATTGGTATCAAAAACAAAAACTTGGCAAAATTTTCAAGACATGACATAACCATGACAAGGCAAGACAGGCAGGTCAAGTAACAAGAGTTTGATACCACCCGAAAAGAAGATTGAACAAGAATTATCAAGATTTATCTAGAATGGTAAAAAAATTATCAGAAAGGTCGGACAATACTGCTCCCGTTAGTTTATTAACCAACAAACGAGCAGCCTTTTTCCACTATAATCTCGTTTCAATGGGTAGTTATTACCATTGATCACGAGAGAGGTGACAGTATTGAGCTCAAAGATAAAACGCTCCAACGAAAAAGAATGACCGGCCAGTTACTCCTAAATGGAGAAACAACTCTTGAAAAAACAAGAAACAACAACTCTTCCAACTGTTTAAAAAAATTTAAACAGCTTGTCGAGACATGAGTCCTCCAACCAAACAATATCAATGGAAAACCCTGCAAATAAAACACTTTTTCAGGTCAAATTTGAGACTAACTTTTATACAGAGATACACACACATACCATATATATATATATATATATATATATATATATATATATATATATATATATATATATATATATATATATATATATATATATATATATATATATACACTTATACACACACACTCACACACACACACACACATATATATATATATATATATATATATATATATATATATATATCACACACACACACACACACACACACACACACACACACACACACACACACACACGCACACACGCACACACACACACACACACACACACATATATATATATATATATATATATATATATATATATATATATACAGCTCTTAATGTTGTTGACGCTGCCATCATATAGATATGCCAAGTCAATGGTTCCTGGAACTTATGGTTTAGTTATGAACAGAAAACTGGCCCTCTATGGAGACTGGGTCTTATTTTTTGTCAATTTTCTAATCTACTGGACTCAAATTAACCTTTCTTTGGCAATTGCAGTGGAGCGGTACATACTCATTGTCTTGGCTACTGAAGCTGACACGTTACTCAGCAAAAGCAGGAGACGAAAACTATACTTATTATTCATAACCTGGATTATAACCCCACTGTCTCTCTATTACGCTTATTTAATTCGCATCTCCAATTTCTCTCAGGTAGGCAAACAAAAGCTCTCTACTTTCAAAAATCTTGGCTGAAACTCAAGTTCAGAGGTAACCCTCGGTCTAACATTCGGCCATCATCAGACCCGATTCAGAGAAATGTCTCACCATAAAACTCGGTTTTTAGCATTGATTCAAAGAGATAATAAAAGTATAATTTCTAAAAAAAGTTTAAAGGATAATAAAAGTATATTCAAAGTATAATTTCTGTTATGATTCTAAATCACTCTAAATAAAAAGATTCACAACCAATCTTCTCTGAAATTCTCTCGAATACAATAATACTTTTGCTCTTTTCAATTGTTTTTTTGGCGATACCTAATTTACCGTGTTTCTGTGCAGCTATCAAATCAGATTTCTGCACATTGTGAAAATCACTCCAAAACAATAAAACTGTTTTAAACTAAAAAATTGTATTCAAAAGTGTTCAATAAATAGGAGACAAAGCGGTTTATCAAACAATTTAATTTACAGCTTTACAAAATTAAAAATTAAGTTGTACAAATGCATGTTGTGTTAAACTATATACTTTTTGGACGTCATTGCTTTCAAAAAATTTACGAAAGATAGCCCACATCACTTTGCAAAATACACCCTAATATCAAAATGTAAAGTGCCAAAAAATGCCAGTCAGTACTAAGTGATGACCAATATAAAATTTTTGGGGCAAGATTTGAATGTCTCAAGCTAAACGGAAAATTAACGGCAACTTATAAGACATATAACAAAAACAATTATCAGAAATTTTTTAATGTAAGAGCAAATCAAGTAAGTAAAGTAGCAAAAAGTCAAGTTTTTCTAGATCTGTTATATGGATATAACGTGTTTGTTATTCAATTTAGTTCAACGCTAGACGTCATCAATGTCTGAGGTTGTTTTAAATTCAGTTCAATTTGTTTCCACCTAGATGGGTGATTAATCTGTTCATTGTAGTAGACATCCAAAATTATTTGTTCATGCTATAAACAAATTTTTGTTCATTGACTTCCGTTGGATTAAATTATGATTGCACGCTTTAATTCCGTTTCAAATTTCATTCTCTTGATAAATCTCCTAAAAATCAGAAATTGTCGATTTCTCATTAGCGACTACTGTGTCAGAAAGGAGTACTTCGATCCGCGAACTCCAGTCAAATTAGTTAGCTAAATTTGCGCAAGTAGTGAAGCAGGAAATTGCAACGCAATACCCACCTAAAATTGCAAAGTGACTTCCGTATCGCGAACATGACAAGAGTATTACAAGATCCTTGATAAAGGCTGGAATTTTTAAATTTCATTCACTTTTATCAATATTTACATTATGGTTTTTTTGGTCTGCCCTTAATCAATGTGGATTCAAAGTTTTGCAGCGCCGCTAAATTAAAAAAAGGTTATTAAAAAAGGCAAACCTCCCAAAGAGAATTGAAGTAAGACAAGCAAGGTAATTGTTAGCTTGCTAATCTTTTAGTTGCAACAAATTATATTCATGGTTAAATTATAATCGTCATCACAGTTACAAAATTATTCGAAATCATGCGTGTGGTAGTGTTTGGTATTAATTTTATGTTTTCTGTGATGTGTGCTATTTTGTCTCCTAGTGTTTCTTATTCCCATATGGGATCTATATTTAGTACTGAGAGGCGCCTTTTCAGTGTTTGCATCATTCGTTCTACTAGGCCTGTGCCTCTGCGGTCTCCTACTGGTGCTAGAATTAGTTTGATATTGTTATCATTGCAGAATATTTCAAAATTTCGGTCAAAGCTGATGGTGCATGGTATTCCGTGGAATATTATGTAGCTTTTTAGATAGTTTAGAGCTGTTTCTGTATCGCAGTTGTGGTATACTTTTGCGAATGGGTATCTAGAGTATCTGTCATACAGATAAGGCATAAAGCACTGAGTCATTCACAGCTTTGCCACATTAGAGAGGCGCTACCAGACAGTACCTGTTCGCGCTAAACAAAACACTTGCACATGAACTAACTAAGATACAACAGAAAGTAAGTTTACTGCATACGTAATACCCGTAATAAGAATGTCCGATTGGGATATAATATAATGATTATATGGTTTTAGAAGTGTTTATAATAGTATGTGTGATGATGGATAATGCTTGGTTTCACTTCACTTTGTTTCTCCGGCAACACACTTCCCCCTCTTTGGGAATTTTTGCTTGTTAGCAATCAAAAATTCGGTTTCGGCACTCAAAATCGTCGGTATCTAAGGAAGAGATCGGGCTGGCATATTGTATGGCTGCTGGTGGTATTTCTGATGGTGCCGTACTGTAGGCAGAAGCTGGGCTCGCATATGCGATTTCGTCCATGTGGGCAGCGTGTTCATCGTCTGAGGTGACGTGTTCCATTTTTGGACTTGGTTGTTGGAAGATTCTAGTTGATTCTGCTGCGGCTTGTAGTTGCATAGGTGCTTGTATCGGTGCGTTGGTTGTGAGGTCATCCTCGTCAGACTCGATAAATGTCGTTGATTTGGAGTTGTGGCTGTCAAGGATTGTGATGATAGTCATTTCCTCCCTCTTGGTTTGCATGTTGTTGTTAGTTGTGTCATCTTGAGTGAGTTCCCGGATGGGTTCATTGTTAATGTTGCTTGGTTGTTGTGGATTGAATAAGTCTTTGTGTGTGCCTACTTGTTGTCCCGCCCATTCGGGCTTTTGTGGTGGTTGTGCTTTGTCTTGGTTCGTCTTCTTAATCTTTTGGACGATTAGGTCCATTGATTTTTGAGTGGTCCCGCTTGGGTCATAAAGTCTATGGGGGATTTCGAAGTTACAATCGCGATTGGGCTTTGTTGCGGGGAGTCTGAGATGAGGTTGATGACTTCTACGGTTTCAGAGTTGCTCCAGGAGTCTAGGTCCGTGTGTACAAATGATGTCTTTCTCCTTGGTTGTTGTTGTCGGTAATTTGTCTGTTCCAACTTTGATTGTGCGAGTGCGGCTTGTTTGGACTTGGTTTCGAATAACGTTGCTTTTAGGTTGTTAGTCCTCTTTGTTGGTTTGCCCTTCCTTTTGAGGCTCTTTGTGTTTGCCTTTCTTTGTGTTCGCTTTTGCTTTGCTTTTGTAGTGGCATTTGAAGATCCTGGTTGTTCGTCAATTGTGGGAATGTCCTCAGTGTCTAGTTGGGTGTCTGCTCGTGGTCGTTTGACCACATCCTTTGCTTTTTGTTCATCTAAATAGAACTTTCTTATTTTTTCTTTGTTTCTATTATATTCTCCGATCGTTTTGCATGCAACGAATTCCATTGGTTGTGATTTTGCTGGGATCGTTCTTACTAACGTTCTTGTGTCGGTTGCTATTGTTATATCGCTTTTGCGTATTACTGTATTTTTTCTTGTGGGAGTATCGATTGTGATAGTGTGTGGTGTTTAATTTGTTATGGTCCCATCAGGGATTATGTTCCATAAGGGTTTTAATGTTCCCCTTGGTTCTCTTGCTCTGCGCATTATGGTTTAACGTGCAACTTGTTTTTGTGATTTGACTAGAACTGATGTTTTGTCGCCGAATATGATGCTCAGTTTTTCAGGTATTATGCGTGTGGGAGAATTATGCTTACGCTTCGCTGAAGTGCTGGGTTGCTTGAGGTTGGCTAGAGGTTGGTTGTCCGAGTCCGAACGGATATTGCATCACTTCTGTATTGGATGTCTTTTTGGGGTTCGGAGTTGGATTCATGGTTCCAGATAGCCATCTCACTGAGCATTGCTCTCTTCAGCTTCTTCTTGTTTAAATAGAATGATTTTATTTTACCGTAGTTTAGCTTTTTTGGATTCGGTTTTGTTAGGATGTTTGTTAGTTGTGTATTGGATGGTCTTTCGAAGTGTGCTTCGAATGGTGTTATGCGTGTGGCAGTGTTTGGTATTAATTTTTGTGTTTTTTATGATGTGTGCTATTTTGTCTCCTAGTGTTTCTTATTCCCATATGGGATCCATATTTAGTAGTGAGAGGCGTCTTTCAGTGTTTGTATCATTCGTTCTATTAGGTTTGTGCCTCTGTGGTCTCCTACTGGTGCTAGAGTTAGTTTGATATTGTTATAATTGCAGAATATTTCAAATTTTCTTGATTTCAATGCTTGAGCATGGTCGCACCTGATAGTGCGTGGTATTCCGTGGAATATTATGTAGCGTTTTAGATAGTTTAGAGCTGTTTCTGTATCGCAGTGTGGTATGCTTTTGCATGTGGGTATCTAGAGTATCTGTCATACAGATAAGGCAAAAAGCAGTGAGTCATTCACAGTTTTGCCAAAATAGAGAAGCGCTACCAGACAGTACCTGTTCGCGCTATACATAACACTTGCACATGAACTAAATAAGATACAAAAGAAAGTAAGTTTACTGCATACGTAATACCCGTAATGAGAATGTCCGATTGGGATATAATATAATGATTATATAGTTTTAGGAGTGTTTATAATAGTATGTGTGATGATGGATAATGCTTGGTTTCACTTCAATTGGTTTCTCCCGTAACACACTTCCCCTCTTTGGGAGTTTTTGCTTGTTAGCAATCAAAAATTTGGTTTAGGCACTCAATATCGTCGGTGACTAAGGAAGAGATAAGGCTGGCTTTTTGGATGGCTGTTGGCGGTATTTCCGATGATGCCGTACTGTAGGCAGAAGCTGAGCTCGCATATGCGATTTCGTCCTTGTGGGCAGCGTAATCATCGTCTGAGTTGACGTGTTCCATTTTTGGACTTGGTTGTTGGAAGATTCTAGTTGATTCTGCTGCGGCTTGTAGTTGCATAGGTGCTAGTATCGGTGCGTTGGTTGTGGGGGCACCCTCGTCAGACTCGATAAGTATCGTTGATTTGGAGTTGGAGCTGTCAAGGATTGTGATGATAGTCATTTCGTCCCTCCTGGTTTGCATGTTGTTGTTAGTTGTGTCATCTTGAGTGAGTTTCCGGATGGGTTCGTTGTTAATGTTGCTTGGTTGTTGTGGATTGAATGAGTCTTTGTGTGTGCCTACTTTTTGTCCCGCCCATTCGGGCTTTTGTGGTGGTTGTGCTTTGTCTTGGTTAGTCTTCTTAATTGTTTGGACGATTAGTTCTATTGATTTTTTGTGCGTGGTCCCGCTTGGGTCATAAAGTCTATGG
Source organism: Convolutriloba macropyga (assembly GCF_964194025.1). Classification (NCBI taxonomy): domain Eukaryota; kingdom Metazoa; phylum Xenacoelomorpha; order Acoela; family Convolutidae; genus Convolutriloba; species Convolutriloba macropyga. Next base: position 11,197 of record NW_027453107.1, on the reverse strand, counting down.
GGGATTTCGAAGTTACAATCGCGATTGGGCTTTGTTGCGGGGAGTCTGAGATGAGGTTGATGACTTCTACGGTTTCAGAGTTGCTCCAGGAGTCTAGCTCCGTTTGTACAAATGATGTCTTTCTCCTTGGTTGTTGTTGTCGGCGTTTTGGCTGTTCCAACTTTGATTGTGCGAGTGCGGCTTGGTTGGACTTGGTTTCGAATAACGTTGCTTTTTGATTGTTAGTCCTCTTTGTTGGTTTGCGCTCCTTCCTTTTGGGGCTCTTTGTGTTTGCCTTTCTTTGTGTTCGCTTTTGCTTTGTTTTTGTAGTGGCATTTGAGGATCTTGGTTGTTCGTCATTTGTGGGGATGTCCTCAGTGTCCGTTTGGGTGTCTGCTTGTGGACGTTTGTCCACGTACTTTGCTTTCTGTTCATCTAAATAGAACTTTCTTAATTTTTCTGTGTTTCTATTATATTCTCCAATCGTTTTCAATACAACTAATTCCATTAGTTGTGGTTTTGCTTGGATCGTTCTTACTAACGTTCTTTTGTCGGCTGCTATTGCTATATGGCTTTTGCGTATTACCGTATTTTTTCTTGTGCGAGTATCAATTGTGATAGTGTGTGGTGTATAATTTGTTATGGTCCCATCTGGGATTATGTTCCATAAGGGTTTTAATGTTCCCCTTGGTTCTTTTGCTCTACGCATTATGGTTTTACGTGCAACTTGTTTTTTTGATTTGACTAGAACTGATGCATTGTCGCCGAATGTGATGCTTAGTTTGTCAGGTATTATGCGTGTGGAAGAATTATGCTTACGCTTCGCTGAAATGCTGGGTTGCTTGATGGCTAGAGGTTGGTTGTCCGAGTCCGAATCGGATATTGCATCACTTCTGTATTGGAGGTCTATTTGGGGTTTGGAGTCGGATTCATGGTTGCAAATAGCCATCTCACTGAGCATTGCTCTCTTCAGGTTCTTCTTGTCTAAACAGAATGACTTTATTTTACCGTAGTTTAGGTTTTTTAGATTCGGTTTTGTTAGGAAATTCGTTAGTTGTGTATTGTGTGGTCTTCCGAAGTGTGCTTCGAATGGTGTTATGCGTGTGGCAGTGTTTGGTATTAATTTTATGTTTTCTATGATGTGTGCTATTTTGTCTCCTAGTGTTTCTTATTCCCATATGGGATCTTTAAATGGGATATTTAAAAATGAGAGGCGCCTTTTCATTGTTTGTATCATTCGTTCTACTAAGCCTGTGCCTCTGTGGTCTCCTATTGGTGCTAGAATTAGTTTGATATTGTTATCATTGCAGAATATTTCAAAATTTCTCGATTTGAATGTTTGAGCTTGGTCGCACCTGATAGTGCGTGGTATTCCGTGGAATTTTACGTAGCTTTTTAGATGGTTTAGAGCTGTTTCTGTATCGCAGTTGTGATATGCCTTTGCGTGTGCGTATCTAGAGTATCTGTCTATTGAGACTAATATGTATGTGTCTTTATTGTTGTCTGTGATTTGGCCTGTGAAGTTTCAGAAGATTCCCCCTGCGCGGAAAGAATCCCCCTGCACGGGATTCTTCCCGCGCAGGTTCGAATCCTGCTGACTGCGCCATGTGGTTTATTCGAAAAGAGCAGGAAATCTTTATTCAGTGAACGACTTTTTTTCATACAGATAAGGCAAAAAGCAGTAAGTCATTCACAGCTTTGCCAAAATAGAGAGGCGCTACCAGACAGTACCTGTTCGCGCTATACATAACACTTGCGCATGAACTAACTATGATACAACAGAAAGTAAGTTTACTGCATACGTAATACCCGTAATGAGAATGTCCGATTGGGATATAATATAATGATTATATAGTTTTAGAAGTGTTTATATTAGTATGTGTGATGATGGATAACCCTTGGTTTCACTTCACTTGGTTTCTCCCGTACCAAAGTTGTTTGGGATTCGTAATTTAGCATTATAATTGCGCTTCAGAATTAGTCGATTTCAGAGTGTCTCAAATGCGCTGAGTTCTTTATGTAGGTAATATATGGAAGTCATAAGGATGAAAAAACTTGGTAAAACAAAATGATCAATGTTTGTTTTCTATCAGCTACCGTTCCATAATTTTTTTCATTTTCAGAGTTAATATAATTTTAAAAGCAATTTTTGGGAATGGTTTGCAAAGAAAGGTTTATTTTAATAAAGTAAGAGTTAAATTGAAATGCACTTTCCACAATTTGTCCAATAAATTTTCTAATTTTCTCAGCTTTATGTGAGATACAGCATTGAAACTTCAGTTTTCATATCTTTAAGTTAAATTAGTTTGAGCAATAACTTAGCAGCTTTAAGGTTTTTTAAATGTACAACTTTATCACCAAGAGAAACTGAGGTAATCAATTGTATTTCAAAAAAGTCGTACTCCGATCTATTTGAAATTGCTCGAGAAATTCAAAATTTGAAGTCAAATTGAAAACCCTTGGATGCTCAGAATTCCGCTAATTTTCACCATTGTTGTCGCGTCTTTTTCCATCTTTCTTTCCAAACATTTTCATTTTAACTCTTTTCAAATTTTTCAAATTTCCTCACTTTTTATACGCGCCAAAAGTAGGCTCTAGTATCTACATTAGGACAGTTCCCTTTTGCTGTGAAAAAACATAAAGTTGACTGGAAGAAAGCCTGCAACGCATATTTTGCTTCACATTCTACAAAAAGGTGGAACAGTTAGTCAAATGTTAATCGAATATTCGGGAGTATTTATGAAAGCGCTTGTTAAAATTTATAATTTAATTTACTTTCAAAAATGAGCTTTTTTTCTCTTTTGACAATTTTTTTCATACTTGATCTGATTTCTGATGTTGATTTAAACAGTAATTTTTATGAAGTTTTTCCGCATTTTCGCCTAATTTTAGATGGTGGGTTTTAAAAAAATTTGAAATGGGTTAAAATTACAGAAAAGACTGTTTTTGATCGGAACAGTAGGTGATTGAAATTGAGTATTAATTTGGCGGCGCGATTACGCGAGAGAAGCTTTAATGGTGGAATTTGCCTAGCGAAATGCAGTTTGATTTCACACCTGAGTTTTGAAAAAAAATTTTTTCAAGAATGAATTTTTTTTATTCACGAGACACTTGAACAGTAACTGATCAGACACTTATTTCACCAAAATGGGACACTTACGTCATCTGAACAAGAAGAACAGCACATGAAATATGTCTAGAGGGTAAAAGGTAAATTTAAATGGTACAAATTGAACTAAATCATAATAATCAAATATGAATTCAAATAATCTAATATTTGACAGTTATTTTAAGGGCAAAATTATCAAAGCCCATACGTTTCCCTTAACTTTTTGGAAAAGCATGATAGTTAAACTTAATTTTTGAATTCAGGGAATAATAATTGCTAAACATTACATTTTTCAAATGACCTTTCTAGCGTTTTTAAACTTAAAACATGAGCTTTTTTATGAGTATTTAAATGATTATATTTGACAAGTTTTAGTTCTGCTAAATAACGATCTGAAAAAAATGTTTTTAACACTCGTCGGAACCTAAGAATTGACGGTTTTTGACCATAACTTTTTCAAAAAAGAGCTTTTTTGATTCATCTAGAACATTCCTAAGTGTGGCTAGATGACTTGACCATATGTGAACCATCGGTCAGGCTCTCTTTAGAAAAATAGTTTGCGATAAGTTCACAATTTGACCTTTTCATGTTTTCAGAGTGACTTCAACCACTCTAAAATCGAAGAATTCCTCGGTTTTTATACTATTGTTTGTTAGTTTCAGATGTTAACCGTGCAGCGCCAACAATTTGCTATTTGCGAAAATACCCGACACCCAAAAAGTACTGGAGGCAGTATTGCAAAAAATTAAAACCTAGGCCTCTGAACCAATTGAAAAATGAACCAATTGTAATTTCGTTACCTGGAGTGTTACTTTGAAGTCAGCGGCAGATGACAGCGAAGACGTCTTACTGGAGGACTTTTGAGTTCTTGACGGCCGTTTACCGTTTTTGTACGAAGCAATGTTGCAGCAATATAAATAGGGTTTTAGCTGGTAAAAAGCGGTTCCGCGCGGTGCAACAAGACGTTACCTAAACTTTTGCTCCTGCACCTATATGCCCTGCAGTTCCCAGGCTATGAACCCTGACAATATGAGTGTTTGTCCCACAGGAACAGAGAGCAAAGTTTTTCTCCGCCTTTAATTTAGTTCCCGGACTCGGAACTTTTCCATAAAGACGAAACATTCGCAAAACTGGCGACTATCCTAAATAACACCCTAACACTACCCGATTAACTGAATGCATGAGTTGAAGAAGGCGCCTTTTTAGGGTACCATTTATGTGAAATGCAAATACTTTTGAGGCAAATTTGGTCGCGATACCGAAATATTGTTAAATTTAGCTTCCAGTAATGTTGATTTGGCGTTTACTAGATCATGAGCTTCTGATTTTTGTCTAAATGGTAATTAAAATTGAAGATAATTAATGCCTTTATCAACTTGTTTTAACAGTAAAAAGTGACCGGGAGGTATTTGGAGTTATTATCTGTACTGCTTGGTTTACTGGGGACGTGCTTTTCAAATCAGAGTCATATAAGAGTGACTTATAAGTTTTTTCAACAATCTGATCGTCATTAAGTTTAAAACAATCTATTATTGCTGTTGATCAAAATTAATCAAGCGAATTGCTAGCCATTTACTCCCAGCATTTCTGCTTAGCAGAAAAAGTATCTAGTTTCTGATAAGTACAAAAGAAACGACATAAAAGTGAATGAGCTGGGTTTCGCGCTCCATTTGACCAGATATTCTCTGATGCTTCATCACTTTAAAGTTCTGTTAACAATTGATAAAATTACAGAAAAGAGGACAGGCTACGCAAAAAATGACCACAACAGGAATTGAGCTTTCATTGCAGGTATTTCGTTCATCCGCTTTCAAGCTCATCATAACCGCACTGTTTGCTTTGCATTTGAATTTCTACGCTTGCTTACCATTCGCTTGAGCTTTTATTTTTTCTGTAAAATTTTTCTCACATCTCAATACACTTAATTTTTTCCCTGATAATGCTGCGAGTTCATTAAAAAAGAAATTTAACCAAATATTACCGAATTATATAATTCGCCAACAAAAATTTATATCTGTTAAAAATAAATGATTCAATTTTTATAATGGTCAATTTAAATTGGCAAAAAAACCTGCCACATTTGTATTTCACAACGCTCATATAGGAAACGGAATTCAAACCAAAATTCTTTTTAAGTTTACTCGAATTGGGTCAATATTTTCGTAGGTGACTACTTCCTGTAAATTTGAATATGATGAGCTAAAAAAGCAGGTTTGGTGACAATTTTGAATTAAAAAAACAGGTTGATTTATGATAAATTAGGCAAACATTTGAGTTAAAAAGGTGGGATCAACCAATTTGGTAAATTTCATCTTTGTTCTCAGGCAAAACCAACTTTAGAAACGGAATTTCTAATTTGAGCTATTTTAGGAAATATAAGAGGACTTAAGAAAATATATCAAAGTACTAACCTTGGGTTATTTCTCAGAAATTTCGAAATAAATTAGAGCAAACTTATAATGGCAATGTAATTTAGGACTTCAAAAGCGGTCTGTACAACAAATAATGATCTTGATAAGTCATGGCAGTTCTGATTTTGCCTAACCTTAACAGATTTAGAATATTTATCGAAACTTAGCTCTCTCAGCTCAAACTAGAGGGGACTAATTTTTTACTAAATTGGGACAAACTCTTTTAACCATGTGATTTTTTGGGACTTTTCGCATAAGATTAGTTTCTAAAATGAAATCGGACTTGATTATATTTCTATTTTTTATATTTTAAGAGTAAATTTACAGCTTGTTTTCGTATATTTTCAGAGCTTCTTTTAATTTAATTTCATAAGTGAAGCCTCTTCTTTTTGTTGATATGACAGATAGTAATTATCTAGATTTTGACGTGTTTGTGATATAAATTTTTTAGCAGGCAGAAATACTGGAAGTTAACTGATGTAAGTTAACTTTTTCTGAGGATAGGATTGTGCTCGTTTGATTTTACAAGTTAAATATGGCAGAAGGTCATTACAACAATTAAAGTTGCCAAGAGGGCTAACTTTAAGGAAAACAATACTTACGATTTATTTTCAGAACTTATTGGGATTTGGAGCCTAAGGCCACGAACCACCTCAGTTGAATTTCAAATTGTACATTGGCAACCACAGTGGGATTCAGGAAATTTTAATTGGGATTTCATGATCTTAATGTCTTGCTGATGGAATTTCAGAAGTTTGTGAAAGTTGGTGAGATCTTAAAATATTTTTTAAAAGTTGTTTTACTATTTAAGATTTCTCGTAACAAAGAGTTAATTTTTAAATTCTTTTCTCTTTCCATATTTCTATATTAGAATGTCTCATCATAGCAAAAGCCTCGGTTCCCTATTTATATCAGTCGTTGAATGATATAAACGGTTATTCACCCCGAAAAATGATAGAAGTCCGGGCACGGTAAACCAAAAAGCGAATCTTTTAACGATTTTGTTATGAAAGTTCTCTCTGGAGTATTTTCTATCGACTCAAATTCTGGATTCTAAGATCACCTGCTGGTTATGCAAACTTTGTTATTTTCCGCGGTAACACTCATTCTTTGATTTCGATTCCTTTATGGTCTTAGTATTATTCGAGAGAACAAGTGTAGACTCAGAGTTCAAATAAAGAAATAGAAAAAATACTGAGAGTCTCTTTCGACAGTTTACTTAAATTGCTTCTAATTCTGGTGTTGTTAAACATCACTTCTGTAGTTTGATTGCAGTTTTTGTTTGTAAATTTAACTGCTTAACGTTGGAATTAGGCATGAGCTACTCCAGAAAACTTAATTTAATATAGAGAGATCAATCAAAAACCAATATTGAAATATTGTCAGATAAATAAGAGGTTCTTCATCTAGGTATATCTCACAAAAAGGTGCTCAATTTTTTTCAGCTAGAAGGAGCTCTTAGAGATATCTGTGTAGCGAAGCGAATTCAAGTTTACTTTTTGATACGTAAACGCTGCTAAATTTTCGCAAAGAGAAACTTTCTCTTTCCCACCTTGATCACACAAAGCAAAATTCTAGTGGGTGGTGCACCGTAACTACTCTTATGTCACCAACAGATGGTTTGGCTGCTTCAAATGAAGGATGAGACACAACTTGGCATGTTGGTTGACGCAAGTCAGGTCAAATACTTACGATGGGCTTGAACTATGTCAAAAAATAATTTTCACGATCATCTTTATTCAAAAACCAATAAAACTGGCACTAACTGCTAATGTGGTGATCAAATGCACTCATAGACACTTTTGAAGATTTCCAGAATGATAGTTGTGATCCATTAGAGTTGAAGCAGAGTTCAACCATATGGATCTGGGAACACTCTGTCACTTTGATTGAGCATTTATTGACATGTGGAGTTCTGCTGATTGATGACCATTGGAATAGCTACCAAAAAAATGCGAGAACTAATGAAATAACTGTTGTCCAAAAAAATTCTAATTAATGTGCAGTGTATATTTTGTGCATATCTGATTCTTTTACTCATATTTGTTCAACTATTCAGGAGAATATTTAAATCCAAGTGGCTGGTGTAGAAATGGAATTTTTAACTCAAGCTATGTTAGGAAATTTAAGAAAACTTAAGAAATTATATCAAATTTCTCAATGTGGGTTTTTTTCATGAAAGTTTCGAATAACATTAAAATAAAATTAGAATGGCTAAGTAAGTAAGATCTTTAAAAGCGGTTTATTCAACAATTATTGATCCTGATAAGTAACGACAGTTCTGACTTTGTCTAAACTGAACGGATTTAAAATATTTGTTGAAACTTAGATTTCTCAGCTCAATTTAGAGTTTACTTGACAAATTGGGGATAAATTTGTTTCAATCATCTAATTTTTTGAGACTTTTCTTATAAAGTTAGTTTATAAAAGAAAGTCGGACTTGATTATTTCTTTTTTTTACTTTTGCGGGGTATATATACCCGTTAACTTTAGTATACTTTCAGAACCCCTTTCCAATTTGGTGTTATAAATGAAGTCTCTCGTTTCTGTTGTTAACACAGAGAGTAACTATCTAGATTTTCGCGTGTTTTTGATACAATTTTCCTAGTAGACCGAAGTACGAGAATTTTACAGGTGTAAGTTAACTTTTCTAAATACAGGATTGTGCCCCTTTTTCTCTACAAGTCAGTTAGGGCAGAAAGTCTTTAAAGAGAATTAAAGTAGCCTAGAGGGCTAACTTCAAGACTAAGAATACTTAGGTATTTTTTTTCAAAACTTGTTGGAATTTGTAGTCTAAGGCCACAAACCACCTTAGCTGAATTTTAAATTCTACACCAATAACGCTAATACTAACAAAAATAAACAAAAAATTTTGCAAAATGGACAAAAAGTCGAGTGAAAATTCCGGGAAACGTGATCAAAAACAACGGTTCTTATTCGAAAGTTCAGAAAATATAAAACTCGATAAATGACTGGGAAAAATTAAACTCAAAAAATCTTTCAATTTCATATCCTTCGCTCTACGAGCTTCCAAATGATACCACTCACAACTATGTGCGACAAATAAATTGATCAGCCAAAACTGACTGAATAAAAAACCCAGTTAAAGTGAACATTCAGCGCGTAATTCATCGCCGTTTAAGCGATATCGGAACAAAACTAATAAAGTTGACCTTTTTTCTTTAAAGATGTCAATTGTATGATTTTGTATATGAACACAGTGGCGATGCTATCCAAGTTGTAACAGCAAAAGCATATATGTGAATAACGTCAAAAGCTAATTGACGAGAGAAACTTGGAAATATATTGGAGTTTATGTACTCATAAGAACCTGCAAGTTTTGAATCAGAATGGCTGTTATTGAAAAAATCAAAAATTGCTCCTTTCAATAATCTCCCTTAAGTTATATCTGTTCCCGTTAATTTATCATTTCATAAATAAAAACAGAGATCACTTCTTTATGATTTGAGGTGGATTATTTAAATTTTGTCAACATTTTTCTATAATCAATATTTTTAGCGAGCACAAAGCGAGTCTGAAAAAGTTGTCACGCCGGGACAAAAAGTGGTCATTATTTTATTGAGTAAACTCAACGCAAACAGCATTGTTCTAAGATAAAACCTAGCTCAGAAAATAATTTGGGAAAATCATGATTGATTTATCAATTTCCAGCATTTAACTTTAGGCACATCGATGTTTCTTTTTACAAGTTTTGGAATTTAAACAAAAAAATAAATAATTTTTTGACTGTACATTTCAAGATTTTAGATCGTCTTTTACAGTTATGGCCTACTGTCGACTTGCTTATAATATTACTATAATCACAGCTTGTAGTTTCTGTTATTGGAAATGCATTAAAACTTTGCGAACCTCGCAAGCCATTGGAAACGATCGAAAACGTATCCTAACATTCGTTTTTGCGGCTAATCTTGTTAGTTGGGTTCTAACTGTGCTGCCTCATATAATATTCTTTGACTTTTTCTCCAATTTACAATTCAACTTTTCGAGTCAAGCCATTGTTTCCATTATACCGCATAGAATATGATCATAATCGGATAACAACCCAGGTTGAGGTCCAGACTCAAATATTTGTCTGATCAGATTTTCCAGACCGAAATAATATCTGATCAGACTTTACAGACAGAATATAACCCTGATCAGACTTTCCAGACCCAAGTTACCTCTGATCAGACTTTCCAGCCACAGAGGGTCTCTGATCAGACTTTTCTGACCCAAGGCATTCTGATCAAATCATCTTCAGACCATTGTCCAGACTCAAATGAAGAATATTGCCCAGACCTTAATCCGACTATGATTAGACTCAACTGCACCCGAAGAGATTATGATCAGACCCATTTGCACTCGAAGCATTTACGGTCAGTCCCAGTTGCGCTTGCAGCCTTTTATGATCAGACTGAAGCGCGCTCAAAACCGATTCCGATCAGACTCAAGTGCGCTCGAATTAGTCTGATCAGATACAGATTTTACTTATGAACGAATTTCTTAATTTTGCTATAATATATTAATTTCATAAAAACCGATGTTCGCAGTATTTATTTGATAAGGAAAAACCAATTATAAAAGTATTTCTAAAGAAAACGAAAACCAATTGTTGCGAACAAATTTTATATAGCATACCGTTTAGTGTAAATTTCTTAATCAATGGATGAGTTTAGACAGCCTTCAATAAGAAACATCGTGGTCTCCAGTTAATCAAAATTTCCTCTGAAGTGGATCGGCGTTTGCTATCAGCTGGACTGCTTTTTTCTGATCAGATCTATCGGACTTTAGATGAGTGTCTGATCAGAACGCTGCTTCATTGTTGCCTCTTAGCAGAGCCAACATCTCTCAGTAAAAAAAACAAAAAAGGAAAAACTTCATGCACTCGAAATGTTCCCTGATCACACCCAATTGCGCTCGTAAACATTTCTAGTCAGACCCAATTGCGCTCGAACTGTTTATGATTACACTTAAGTGCCCTAGAATACGCCTATGATCAGACTTTTCAGACGAATTTGACCTCTGACCAGACCAACTCCAGACCATGGCCCAGACTGTAGTGCGCTCGAACTTCCGTCCAAACCCTGTAATTTCGGTCTGGGAACACACGGGTTTGCGCTTGATTGGGTCTGATCACAAAGCAATTTGGGTGTCCACCTCAACCTGAGAAGCTAAAGAATGTAACTAAACCACTTTTGTTGTATCTTTCAATATTTATAGTGAAAGCAAAACTCACGATATCAGGTTTGTACTAAATACTTCAAGGCGTACCTTAAGTGCTGATCAGATTGATCATTTTTCATTTTGTTTTCATTTGTTTTTTTTAAAAATTCAAGTTTATAAAAATATTCCGTTCATTTTTTTAATATATAAACCATATAAAAGGATCAATTAATAGCTAGTGCAGTCAAGTTTAAATATACTTTAAGATACAAAGGTAGAAATATATTAGTTTGTTTATCTAATGACGTTTAAAAAAATGTTGTTCACGTGGAAATAAAGGAGACAATTGGCAGCTTTATTGTTTGAATTGCGTGTGAGTGAAATTTACGAGTTGGTTAATGCCAATATTTTTGACGATTCGAAGACAGATTATTTGGACAGACACAACAGTGCCGAGTGCTATTCTATTTATATGAAATTTATTTTGCTGAATTTCCAGAAAAATTGTAATCGGCAGTAGAAATTATGTAAATTA
>NW_027453106.1:0-12931 GCF_964194025.1 Convolutriloba macropyga | reverse complement strand
TGTCCCATCTATTGCGGTCGTCATTTCCATTGCTCCGTGCCAGTTCCCAGGGTAGCCGCAAACACATACTTGCTTGAAGTACGTCCAAGTTTCTGAGTCCATGGGGTGCCCCATGACGAGATACATGGCCTGCTGCAGACGCCAAAAGAATCAGTCTGCCATTCCTTGACCAGGTTGAAGGCTGACAGAACCACGAAGATGATGGTAAGCGCCCCCATGGCTAGCGTTAAGCCAGCGAGGGCCATGTCAAGAGGTCTTGGAAGGCGATGATGAGTGTACAGCCACAAAGACATCAAGGCGCCTGTTGCTGCAGCGGGCGCGGCTTCCAATGCTGCCACCAAGAGTGTGTATCGCCAAGCACACTGGCCTCCGGCGCCAGCATCGACCATGGCTGCAGGAGCAACAGGGGTGTGTGTGCAGTCGTCATGTCATGCTCACCGGAAATCGAGTCAGTTTGTGCGTGAGATAACGAGGCCGGAATGCACAGGAACCAGATGATACAACACCCAAGTGGAATAGCCGGATTGGCGACTAAATACAGCTAGAGAGCACGTCGGCTATGGATCACGGGAGTCCATCATGCCGCATACCAGAGGGTGTGGAAACATTTGCAGGTTGGGGGGTGAGCGCGCTTTGAACACGATCCAACTGTGGCATCTCTCTACGAGCCCACCCGGCACCCGCCACCCCTTAGCTGTTTGCTCCCTACCAAGGACACATAATAATGAGCAGTGCAGCTTCAGCAGCGCTCACCGATGGCTACTGTGAAGAGCGTGAATGCAGTTGCCTGCCACACAGCCATGGCAGCAGCGGGCCCCCACCACGTGACAGGTAGGCTGCAGCTGATGTTTGCCTGTTGATGCAGATCCGCCATGCGCTTCAAGCCACCAACTGCCATGTTCACGAAAACCAGGCCCGCTCCTTGCAAAACTGCTAGCATGGGGATAATGAATAGGCTAGGCTGGATGTTTGAGTCCGGCGCCCCGCTTCGTGATAGCTGAGAGTATGCATCTGGGTCCTAAGCACATTGCCGTGGTACACAGCCAAGATGAGAACCAGCCTCTCAGGACAGCACAGGTGTGTCTTTTGACAAGCTCGAATATTCTGCCGTTGCACCCCCCCCCCCCCCCCCCCCCTCCACCCTCCCCTGGCACAGTTCACCAACCTCCTCCTGATTAACGAAGTCCATGCGAGACGGGAAAGCCACAGCGAGTCATACCTTCAGCACAATTGTCCCGACGAAGTATACTCCTAAGGATGCAAACGTGAAGAGTATACGTGGTCGCCTGTTTTCTTCCAGGTGGAGGAAAACCCCTGCGTGCGTCTGGCAGACATTCCGGCGGGCATCCTCCACAAGGACCTCAACGGTAGGTGGGCCATAGTCTCTGAGAACCGACCACGCCAAGTTGTCCAGATCTGCCATGAAGCTGATTGCAAGGCTGTTGAGAATCATCTGCACCGACCCCTGAGGGAGCGATAGCACGTGTCATCTGCACTATCAGATCAACGCTAATGCAGTGGGACGTGTCCAACTTTACTCTCCCCAATTCCTTCCGAAACGCTCGCATCACTTTCTTTCTGACAGAATGCAAGAGACAGGAAGTAACTGCAACGTCCCTCAATCGTGAAACTCCTTTGATTCTCGTCTTTTGCTATTTACCATCCCTCACTGCTGCCACAAGCTCTGGCACAGATCGCCATTTCATTTCCTTTGACCGAGCCACACCTTAGAGGCTGCCACAATGAATATGGATACAGCTATGAAAAAACCCTCCTGAATTAGCCGCAACGACATGAAGAGAGCCAGCCTCATTCGTGTATGCCATGGCACAGTCCGGTCAACCATGGTGACGAGGCCAAGCGAGCCCTGCACATTAGTAGCCGGGACAAGAGATGCAAGTCAGCAGTGGTGTGGACGACAGACAGACAGACAGACAGACAAGTGCGTTCGGTGAAATTGCTACGATATCCACAAACGCAGTATTCTCACCAGAAAGAATGCAGGGTGGTGTATCGGTGCGTGACAACAAACGTGCATGATTTGATGTTCGGCCAGTGACTAGCATACAGTACCTGGATGGCCAACTCCTCATGTGCCTGCGCTAATTTCTCCAACATCGCCAAGCTTAAAAGAAGTAGAGTGAAAATGTCCCAAAGCGTCATGGAATTTGTATGGACACATGTGTAGTACATGTAGTAGATATTCTGATTTGTTCGAGCAGTTGGCGTATAGCAAAATCGATCGTCTTGGTTAAGGATGTGCTTGTGGTCGGGCCTCCATATCCCCATCCTCGCCCAGTGGAATCATGTAATAGGCATCCTCATAGTCGCTTAGTTCATAATCTCGGGCATCCCCGAGTATCCTGTTAACATCGGTGTGTGATGTAGCAAGCACGGTCAGTGATGGTCTGCAGGATCTGACAGAGGAAGACGGTGAGCTGTGGTAGGCAATGCAGCACGTTGTTGATTCGCAGCGTGTACACATATTACATCTCTCCAGATATGATCCCATGCATCGACGGTGTACATCGGAATTCATGTGCATGTGTGAAGCATGGCCAGGTATCAGCGGGTGATCGAGGAGGAGACATGAGAGGTCAGGAATCAGGGTAAAGCCACATATTGGGAGGCTGGGAGCAATAGCGAGACCACGCACCAGGCCAGATTCAGCAGCGCGAAGATCTCCATGAATATAAGGGCGAAAGCAAGGAACTCTATGGCTAATGGAGCCAGAGATTTTGACCCATTGACAATCAGGTACAGCGCTGCAGTGTTGGTGTTGTCCACTGCGGACACTGTCGACTTGCGGGCCCTCGATCGCGTCCTTGATACTGTAGTGAAACCCCATTCTCGAGAGGTGTGCTGTGCGCCAGGAGACAGAATATCGGATGCGGGGATGCTGTCTGAAGGGAGTAAGCCTTCTTGATCTGCAATTCTCACGCCGAGGCTGGTTGGCTTCCGCTGGCCAGTGCTGGACAACGCCTGACCCGCGCCGGAATGCCCAGGTGCTTGCTGGACCCGCGCGCCGCCCATGCGGCTGGCCGCTGGTGATCTCCACAGTTCTTCGAAACAATCGCCACCAGGGTCGCACGTATGAAGTGAGAGAGTCCTCGGGCTGCAGACACCAACTGTGCGTGTTCAAGAAGTGAAGAGCCGGAGAGAACGCGGTGCTGATAATGTGTGCTGACATGCCGTGGACTTGCGCATCGCGTGGATCATTGTATTTGTACAGTCATAGTACATCATTTGAGTGTCGAGAGTCGAGACTACTAGAGCAGGAGCCTCCGGGCTCCGGTGCAGATTTGGCACCTACTACATACCGGCACCTACTACCTAGCTACTAAGGCCTTATTAATAAGTAATATATACTGGAGCGTAGCTAGGTCAGCCTGAACTAACTTGTACCCCACCATCAGCCGCGGGCATGCAGCTCATCTAGCTAGTACGTACTACGTACACCCCTACCTACACCGGCCTACATGAAGCGCACGATCCTTATTAATTAAAAGTGAAATGGTGTCAGTTTGTATGTTTGTATGTTTGTATGTTTGTATGTTTGTATGTTTGTATGTTTGTCACGTTCAGCTTAATATTGTAATAATTAAGTAGGCCGGGCCGGAGGCCCGGCCGGGCCGGAGGCCCGGGAAGGTCCGTGTCCGTGCGTGCGCCACTTGTATATCCTTAAATGTGACGTGCAATTGTGCAAACCCTATGTCAACAACCTTTCGTGACCACAGCGATGTCGGTGAACACACGATGTCGGACGCAAGGTATCTTTGGCACGCAAACCCTACGTCGACCACCTTTGGTGAACACCGTGGAGCGATTTATTCACGGCGATCTACGATCTCCGGTAGCCATCCGGCGGATGGCGGGGAGTCGACCAGGGGGAAGCAAGCTCCTTGCCTCCATGCATCTTGGCAGTGAGAGGTGACCCAATTGTGCACAACTCGCAAGGCAGTACGAGATAGCGCGATCGGATGCTTGCGCGCCTCGGTATATACAAACTAGCAAGCCAATGTCAGCACCTACCACGAGCTCACATTTCATCTCTCTATCCTCGAAATATTGAGGTAGCAGCTGACCACACCGATCGTCGACCGAGATGGCCTGTTACTATGGTTGCGGCACGACCCCGAACAAGGTGAATATTCTGACCCGTGCTCCCGTGGCGCACGGAACTCCCAAAGCAGGTGTTGTGTATCTGTGTGTATATCTGTGGGCGGGCGGGCGGAGAGGACAGAGGTTCTCAGGGCAACCGTGCAAACAATATCCTTGGGTTAAACTTGTTCAGATTGGCACGCAGTGGTCCACGCCTCATTTGCTCGTTGACGGCGACCCGTCTGCCTGTGCCGTCAGGTGGCCTGGGGCACGTACATATTCCTGATGGTCCTTGCATTCGCTTTGCTGATAGCATTTGAAATCCACACACGAGCATGTTTGGTGGACTGGTCGTTCTGTGGAGGAGCGGCGGTAGCCAATGGAGCAAAAGAGCTCGTAAACAGACGCCCAGACCAGATTCAGCTGCACAACCAAACAGCACTGTGCTCTGATGTCGTTCAAGCTGGCGCAAGGGCTGGTCCTGTACCACAGGCTGAAGGCCACGACTTCGCTGTCGACCTTTGCATGTCATGTACCACCAAGGCAGCTGACTGTCTGACTCTGTCAGGATTCCTGCTGATCGGGATGGTAGCAGCATTTGTGGGGACAATGGCCCCTTGTTTCTTCTTCTGCTGCTGCTCATCAGGGGCCAGGCCATACGCGAAAACAATGGAATGAAATAGATGGTGGTTGTATTCAGTACAGCCGGTTGCGAGGTTGCTATCAACTCCAAGGTATAAATCTCAGTTACATGTTGTATGGAATATCGCATATAATTCATACAGATACAGCATCCACACAACCTTAATATCGAAACGCCGACGCACAACTTCTTCTCTGGATCATTGGCTCCTCACAACATCTATTGCTATGCACTGTCATACAACCGGGCGGGATGCAGATACACCCCGGGGTAACCGTTCAGACTTCAGTTATGCTCAGTTGGTATGCAGACAGTCTGGCAACCATTGGACTGCCATGGCTGCTCGCCTTACTGAAGAAAGCATGGGCTGGGAGAAAGGATCCACATTCCCCAAACGGAGCAGGCCATAGGCACGGCAGGGCCACGGCTCGTGGGGCATTGCACGGCGCTGGCCTTATGCTGTAGCCACGTGGCACGTTCCTCAAGTCCTGGTGCTGCAAATGGGTCTACACAATTAGGATTCTCCTTTCGCGCAAATGTGCTCGGTACTGCTCACACCTGCTTTGGTCCACATCACGCGCTGCAGCTACAAGTCTATGGCCATGATCTCTTCATCCACAGTACGGCATTGCGCCTGCGTGCCATACAAGGCAACATGTCACCACAAGCACGCTCAGGGTCTGTAGGGGAGACGGCTTTCCGAATATCTGTCTTTGGTGGCCAAGTACATGAAAGAAGAGTGAGTACAGGTGTAGCACAGTTCAGAGGAGGAGAAGAAAGCGCCAGGAACCAGGGTTTCTGCTGCCTGGTACAGCCCAGCCGAGACAGAACATCACTGACCTGAAGCGCAGGGGACAGCATCTTGAGAACCTCTCTGTTGTACTTGACAGCTGCTTCCTGGCAGCCCTTCAACGTGCCTGCATGTGGGTGTTGTGGTGGTGGCCGGGGGCTCAATGTCCCCATAGGGTTCATCCACAGTCTGTCAACGAACTGAGCAGCAGTAGGGACTGCTCCCATCTGGATGAGAGCAAAAGTAGATACTGATCCTACATATTCTTCCTCCTTTGACCGGATGAGCAAGTACAGCGTCGGTAGGCATATGAAAATCACGCTGCATCTCGCTCAAGGAGGCAGAAGCAGTACGAGACCAAGATAGAAAAATGGTTTTGAGGAACGAAGCTGCAATTCCTCGGCCTTGGCAGATCTCACCCCCTTGGTGTATCACGCGTATCATCATCATCCTATGCTGTATCTGCGTCAGGAGCGTTGCTGAGCACCACACCTGCAGTGGACAGAAGCTTGAAGTTTGAGCTTTAGGGTAAGGAACAGCTACTGTGCAAAGAGCAATACAGAGAACCCCCCCCCCCCCCCCCCCTGCCCAGAAAAAACCTCTTCACTTCGACATACTGCTTGCTCCGTTTCCTTTCAGTCTCGCTGCCTAACTTAAGCCCATTCTTCTCGGCTGAGAGTGGTGTCACTTCTTGTATGCTCGCAGGACAGCACAGGTGCCAGTACAAGACACTCTCGGTACCCACCTGGCGTGTGTAGTCTCTGTCACATCGCAGGATAAGAAGGTTGGTGATGGGGTTGAAGTACTTCACTTCAGGATAGCAGTACAGCGGCGTGTCAGCATATATCTGTACAGCAACCATAGAGTCCAGGAGTCCAAATGTGCAACGGGAAGCACATGGTAAGCAGGGTACCTTGCAGTGAGGCGAGCACCGAGCCGAGCCCATGAAAACCAAAGTTCTCATGGATGCTGGAGCGCAGCGCTGTCAGCATCTCCTGCTTCTCTGCAAAGTGCACATGGTCCGGAGGTCAGCTGAGGAGCAGCTGTCGTTCGCCCATGAGTCCACACTACAGGAGCTACGCAGACCTGCCACCTACTAGGGGGGCATAGCTAAGGCGAGGGATGAGGGAATGAATGGAGAGGGAAAGAGGGGGCAGAATAGGATTTTACCTAGATGGTGAGATAGACATAGAGAGCATTCACGGCCCATGAGATGGACTGCCTTTCACGGAGGCAAAGGGGGAGGTGGCTCCTTCCTCACCAATGCTGGTATCCACTTTTCCATCCTTCCAGAGAACCTCGAATAGAAGATATCTGAGGGGAAGCGGCATGGCATGAGTTAGACACATGTGGACCTTACTCATGGAACCCGCCCGGAAACGACTTGGTCCAACCAATTGCCAGTTAACCCTAGAGGGCAAAGGTAACATGGGCATGGCGGCACTGGCCACCTAGTGCCCGGTGCCCTGGTTCTGGCGGATGTATCTGGCGGCTATGGCTGCACTACCTGTTTTTGAAGCGAACCATGGCAGAGGCTGGGTCAGCTGGGTTGATAGCAGTTACTGAGTACGCTTCCGTCACCTGCTCACGAGCTGTGAGTGACTGACCCAACTCTGACTACGATGCCGGAAATACAGGGTAGCCTTCACTGTTGTTCCTTGGTTGTTCACTTTCAACGCTCATTTGGCACTCTGCGTACCGCTAGTAAATTGCTGGAGTGGGCAGCATGACAGACGCAGTGGATAAGAAAAGCTACTATGGCTATGCCTCTATCTTTGATGGAACAGTATGACAGTCAGCCGCACAGCATGCATGCGTGATGCGTTCACCGCAAACACGATCGAACAATCGATGAAGCCATGTTAGGTACAGTAGGTACCCTAGCGATACCATAGCTTTAGCCGGGGATTTATTCGCTCGAGAGGAGGTAGATCTCGATCTAACTATCCAACTGACAAGGGCGGTAGTACCCGGGTACTAGCATTTTGCCCATTTTGCATCCCCCATCATCGGACCGCCCAACAATCCCCAGATCCCTCCAAGAATCAAATGGCATTTCGGGGACACATGCATCTAACTCCCACAGAGGCCCTGGGGGTATCGGCCGAGTCCCGGCCGGCCTGCCAGGGGGTGTTTCTCCATCAAAAAGCAATTCCTCGACAGTTTTCTAGATATGCGCCGGAAAGCCGCCATAACTCAGAAAATTGGCCACTAGAATAGTGTAGCGATATTTTCCTGGCAGTTCACGACCCATTCGACGCGCCTGAGGTGCCAGCACCTCAAATGTGTAGGATACGGTATAATGCCAGGGTGTGCAACTGCTAGTACCCGGGTACTAGTGAAGGAAATAGTACTTAAAGCAGTACTCGCTAGCCGCCGGGGTAAGTTAAGAGCGAAGTACTGCAGAGCGCATGCGAGCAAACCCCCGGACACATGTAGGGCATGCACCCCCGCATACGCTCGACCCACCTCACCAGGAAATAAGGGGGCCTTCGGGCACCCCTTGCCTTGCTCGTTCCCGGCCCCCGGCCATCATGGCCTCATCTACGCCACCCTAGGCTTATCCGAATAAGCGCTAGTACCCGGGTACTTTTTTTAGTACCCGGGTACTTGGCCTTTAGATGGATAGCTAAGAGACATACGTACGCGCGGGCTCGTACTGCGGTTCTCAGAGGACGTAGGGTAGGGTACCTACCCACCCACCCAGATTAGCTCCAGGCTTCGTACCTAGACGTAGGGTAGGTACTAGGTATTACCCTACTGTTACAGCTGCTTGAAAGGGTTTGTACGAGTACTAGTACAGCACGGGACATCGATATGTGTGACGTAGGCCTGTGTACCCGGGTATCGCCGCGTATCCCTACCTACCCAGTACACGCGGGGTCCCCGAGTACCCCGTGTACGAGCGAATAGGGGCCCGGGTGACTGGTGACTGGTGAGTGATACATGATACATTTGTCTCTGACCAGGTATACAGTACCCTAGGTACCCTACGTAGCTCAGACTGCGGCAAAGGCGGTCTCTTATTCACTCTTCTGTTCCTCCCGCTGTTTCGCCTGAATTCCGTCTATTGTTCGGAAAAATCCGTGCATCTTCTACGAATTCTACGGTATCCGTGCACCCCGGAAATTTGATGAGCAGAAATGGCACGTAATGCATAGAATTAGCACGGATGTCGTGGAATTATATGTATATTACAATTTACATACTAATAATGTACTATTGTGTAGGGTAGGTACTGCCGTACTATCATTATATTATTGGGGGAGGGGCCCGAGGGGGAGGTTGGCAGGGGGAGGGGCCCGAGGGGGAGGTTGGCAGGTTGCCGACTCCGAGGGGTTTCCCCTCGCGCCCTCGCGGCTCGCGGCTCGCGGCTCGCGGCTCGCGGCTCGCCTCGCCTCGTCTCGCGCCTCGCCTCGCGCGCCTCGCTAGGGTCTATAAGGGTTTCATAGCGGCCGTCACGGTTACGGGTGCGGCTGCCGATGCGGTTACGGTTGCGGTTGCGGTTCGCGGTTCCGGTGAGATGCGTTTCCCGGAAACAGAGAGAGAGACAGCCTAGCGTTTCCCGGAAATACACTACTCCAAAAAAGTTCGTGCATGTTGAGTTTTGGTGAATGGAGAGGGACCTAGCCCCCTACTAAGTGGTATGGCCGCACGATCCGAAGCAATTATGGCATTAACGCGGATACATGTGGTTGTAACCCCTAAATATGGCGTTTGGACCATGAGAATCGAGCATTTAGCCCAAGCCGCAATGCAGGGTTCGTGCTGGTGCACCCTGAAATTCGGCTAAGTTTTCTGTGATTCGCTATTGGCATTGCGTTCCACACACTAGGTCCCATAGAACGACCTTTCACATGGGGTAAGCACGTGATACAAGAAAAGTTTTGATGTGGTGACACGTGTCATAATCCAAGGATTAAGACTTAATCCTTGTGGCAGTCGGCTTTCCGAAGAATTTCCGTTTTTCAGGTGTCTGGGATTTGCCCACTGCCAGGCAAGCAACCTTCTTGGAAGCATGGGATGCCAAGATCATGCATGCATGTAGCCCATGGATGCATGTTGACTATGCAAGCATTGGTCGAGCCATAGCAATGGTCGTTAGCCCGTGGGGCTAATCCCAAGCTCTCGGGTGGTTTTCCGCTAAGCTGACTGTCACCCCTCGAAATCACGTACAGTCAAATTTGAAGGGGTTCCCGTGCTCAGAATGCCAGTTTGACCGGTGCTCCGAGATCCCTAGGCCCGTGCGCATCTTTTATGTCGATTTTGGCGGCATGAGAGAACAGAAAATGCGTCGCTGCGCTCCGCATTTTCTGTTCTCTGATTCAAAATTGGACCGATTTTAGAAAATTTTCGATTTCGCCTCCCCAACTGGCCATTCTGGCCCCTATTCTGGCGTGGGTTTTCACCATGGAGAGAGAACCACCTAACCTCCATGAACTCACAGTTTGGGGCTCGTTGCTTTCGTTGGCCCCCCTATAGGCTGTGGTAGCCTGCTGTGGGAACAAGGGCCAAAGGCCTTGGCAGTGGCCAAGACAGCCAACATGGTTGAGGGTGATAGTTAGGTGCCCCCCACCGAAACTAGCACCATGCACAACTCCAACGTGGTAACCTGGGCTATTGTAGCGCCTTCATGTGTTCTCTTCCATAGACTTGTTGGCCAACGGGTAGATAGAAGCTATCCCCATGACCCCCTAGCTTTCTGCCCCATGCAATGCACAATTGGCCTACAATTTGCAAGTTGGATTCTCAAACCCTAGAAGACCCTTTTGAAGGTTATGAAGGTATGGTTCAGAAGCCCTACTCAAGGTCTCTACCCTACAGTAGGTTTGGGTTGGCGAGCTGCCATCTTCACCTCCCCACAGGTTGAGGCCCTTCTTCCCGTGAAAAAACATGCATGAACTTTTTTGGGGTACTGTGGGTATGGTACGTTATGTACGTGTGGGCAAAGGCTACCATGCTAAAATTGACCTTTGGGCACGTGATCCAATGTAACATTTTGAGCTAAGACGAGTGGTGGTGGTTTCATGACCACTGGGCAGCCACGTCGTCCTTGGCAGGCGAACATCATGTTTCCCTGAAACTCACTCACACACTACTCCAAAAAAGTTCGTGCATGTTGAGTTTTGGTGAATGGAGAGGGACCTAGCCCCCTACTAAGTGGTATGGCCGCACGATCCGAAGCAATTATGGCATTAACGCGGATACATGTGGTTGTAACCCCTAAATATGGCGTTTGGACCATGAGAATCGAGCATTTAGCCCAAGCCGCAATGCAGGGTTCGTGCTGGTGCACCCTGAAATTCGGCTAAGTTTTCTGTGATTCGCTATTGGCATTGCGTTCCACACACTAGGTCCCATAGAACGACCTTTCACATGGGGTAAGCACGTGATACAAGAAAAGTTTTGATGTGGTGACACGTGTCATAATCCAAGGATTAAGACTTAATCCTTGTGGCAGTCGGCTTTCCGAAGAATTTCCGTTTTTCAGGTGTCTGGGATTTGCCCACTGCCAGGCAAGCAACCTTCTTGGAAGCATGGGATGCCAAGATCATGCATGCATGTAGCCCATGGATGCATGTTGACTATGCAAGCATTGGTCGAGCCATAGCAATGGTCGTTAGCCCGTGGGGCTAATCCCAAGCTCTCGGGTGGTTTTCCGCTAAGCTGACTGTCACCCCTCGAAATCACGTACAGTCAAATTTGAAGGGGTTCCCGTGCTCAGAATGCCAGTTTGACCGGTGCTCCGAGATCCCTAGGCCCGTGCGCATCTTTTATGTCGATTTTGGCGGCATGAGAGAACAGAAAATGCGTCGCTGCGCTCCGCATTTTCTGTTCTCTGATTCAAAATTGGACCGATTTTAGAAAATTTTCGATTTCGCCTCCCCAACTGGCCATTCTGGCCCCTATTCTGGCGTGGGTTTTCACCATGGAGAGAGAACCACCTAACCTCCATGAACTCACAGTTTGGGGCTCGTTGCTTTCGTTGGCCCCCCTATAGGCTGTGGTAGCCTGCTGTGGGAACAAGGGCCAAAGGCCTTGGCAGTGGCCAAGACAGCCAACATGGTTGAGGGTGATAGTTAGGTGCCCCCCACCGAAACTAGCACCATGCACAACTCCAACGTGGTAACCTGGGCTATTGTAGCGCCTTCATGTGTTCTCTTCCATAGACTTGTTGGCCAACGGGTAGATAGAAGCTATCCCCATGACCCCCTAGCTTTCTGCCCCATGCAATGCACAATTGGCCTACAATTTGCAAGTTGGATTCTCAAACCCTAGAAGACCCTTTTGAAGGTTATGAAGGTATGGTTCAGAAGCCCTACTCAAGGTCTCTACCCTACAGTAGGTTTGGGTTGGCGAGCTGCCATCTTCACCTCCCCACAGGTTGAGGCCCTTCTTCCCGTGAAAAAACATGCATGAACTTTTTTGGGGTACTGTGGGTATGGTACGTTATGTACGTGTGGGCAAAGGCTACCATGCTAAAATTGACCTTTGGGCACGTGATCCAATGTAACATTTTGAGCTAAGACGAGTGGTGGTGGTTTCATGACCACTGGGCAGCCACGTCGTCCTTGGCAGGCGAACATCATGTTTCCCTGAAACTCACTCACACACTACTCCAAAAAAGTTCGTGCATGTTGAGTTTTGGTGAATGGAGAGGGACCTAGCCCCCTACTAAGTGGTATGGCCGCACGATCCGAAGCAATTATGGCATTAACGCGGATACATGTGGTTGTAACCCCTAAATATGGCGTTTGGACCATGAGAATCGAGCATTTAGCCCAAGCCGCAATGCAGGGTTCGTGCTGGTGCACCCTGAAATTCGGCTAAGTTTTCTGTGATTCGCTATTGGCATTGCGTTCCACACACTAGGTCCCATAGAACGACCTTTCACATGGGGTAAGCACGTGATACAAGAAAAGTTTTGATGTGGTGACACGTGTCATAATCCAAGGATTAAGACTTAATCCTTGTGGCAGTCGGCTTTCCGAAGAATTTCCGTTTTTCAGGTGTCTGGGATTTGCCCACTGCCAGGCAAGCAACCTTCTTGGAAGCATGGGATGCCAAGATCATGCATGCATGTAGCCCATGGATGCATGTTGACTATGCAAGCATTGGTCGAGCCATAGCAATGGTCGTTAGCCCGTGGGGCTAATCCCAAGCTCTCGGGTGGTTTTCCGCTAAGCTGACTGTCACCCCTCGAAATCACGTACAGTCAAATTTGAAGGGGTTCCCGTGCTCAGAATGCCAGTTTGACCGGTGCTCCGAGATCCCTAGGCCCGTGCGCATCTTTTATGTCGATTTTGGCGGCATGAGAGAACAGAAAATGCGTCGCTGCGCTCCGCATTTTCTGTTCTCTGATTCAAAATTGGACCGATTTTAGAAAATTTTCGATT
>NW_027453105.1:0-15164 GCF_964194025.1 Convolutriloba macropyga | reverse complement strand
AAGGTGTCTACTAAATCAATATTCTTGTTTCCAAAATGAAGGCTTTCTTGAAGTAAACAGTGTATTATGTATATACAAGAGACGATAACTATGCATTTGCCTAGAGTTGGCTTAATAGTTAAAGTACCTTCGATTCGTGTGCGCGGTCGCATCCGAACAAAAAAGATTTTATCATGAACCTGGATACAAAGATCCTAGATTTATTTGTAGTGGTAAGGATAATTTGCCGCGGTTTCTACTTATATAACAATTATTTGTGTGAACAACTGACTGGTGCACGCTCAGAATTCTTAAATTGATGGAGAACTGTACTTTGTTATGACTTGATTTCTACTGTGCGAACTCGGTAAAACAACTTAGATTGTTTTAAAATGCACCTGATATCATTTTAGAAAAACACTGTTGAGGATATCACTGTTTAAAAATGCACTGTTTAATTACAAAACTGAGAAAACATTCAAGATTAAACGAGGGCTGCTATTCTTAATCCAGATGTTTCCAATTTGTTCATCTAATCTAAAAAAACTTCGTCAGCATCAGTCGTGATGACCGAATGTTAAGAATTCGATGGTTGTGTTTAGGTTTTTTCAAACTAAACGTTTCTTGTTTTGATGAACAAATCGAGAACGCCAAGCAAAAATAGTTAGCACCGAACTTATTCTCCTTAGGAATCTACGGTCATTAAATACGTCGCTTAGCTGAAATTCCACATCGACACTTTTTTCAAATGGTAAATCCTGCAACATTATTTGATTGTAGTGTTAAAAACCTCTTTGCCGTCGTTGCTATCTATAAAATTTTTGAGTACACTGAATATTTTTTGTTGAATTTTGTATACTTGAAGAGTTGGTCTTTCAATAGAGTTTTCATGGTTGAGTTTTTAAGCTGCCCGTAAAAATGCTGTTGCATTATTTCGTTTTCCATTAGTTCTAACCAGATTCTTCGGTGTTTCAGTGACAGCTGATTCCAGACCTGATATTATCATTCGTCCGGCTTCGTCAATGCATTTTCTCACAGCCTTTTTATTTGGAATGTTTAGTTTCTCCTCAAAGACTTCCAGGCATTACCTTGTTTTGGTTTTCCAACCTGATTTTCTGAACTAGATATTTTTTGACCCTTATTTTGAAGTTGTGGATTATCTGATTAATTGCTCTTGAAAAAAATTGAAGCGATTTTTTCCAACGCTTTGATTTTTTGCGTTACATGTGCGCCCTTGACTTTTTGCATTTTGAACAAAAATAACTTTCTCATTCAAAGTTTCAAGCAGCTGAAAACATTTGGAAGCACATAACCGAGCTTTTAGGTTTATAGTGGTACACCACAAGAATTTTCTGATTTTTATCGAAATATGATTTTATGATGGGGGTCATAATCACAATTTTTGTGTTCTGAATAGAGCTTGCAGGTCACATAATTTTTTAATGTAAGTTTGAAGCGGTTATTTTGAATGTATTTAAAATTATTTTGTAGAATTTTCAACTGGTCCGTTTTGATTTTTTGAGGGACAATTGTTCCTTTGATTTTCTTGCGTTTTGAGCAAAAACAACTTTCTCATTCAACATTTCAAGCAGCCAAAAATAAATTTGAAGCAGTTAACTACCTAGAACCAAATGAAAAGCGCCAAAACTGTCGGCATTTTTATATGTTTATAGTTGCATGTAATAAGCTCTTATGGCGTCATTCGAAGCCCTGCTTAGTGGAATCAGTTACTCTTTCTCTCTCTCTCTCTCTCTCTCTCCCTCTTTCTCTCCTCTCTCTCTCTCTCTCTGCCACCGTGTGGAGCTGTCTGCAATAGTTTTGCGCACTCACTTGTTTTTTGACAGCATCTTATCCAACGTTATTCAATTATGCTTCATGTTGAGATAGCTCTGAGTATCCATGTTGTTCACTATTATAGGTGCAAAAATTCAACAAATATGACTAGAAGAAATTGATTTGTCATTGTCATTTAAAAAATAATTATGACTTCAGAATTAAAATTTTATATTTTACCTTCAGCGTCTGTTTAAAACTGTTTCATAAATTGCTCAGGGATAAAATGGAAAGGTAATTACGTTTCACTGAGACCACATTTTGAACAATTCTAGGAAATATCTGAAAGAGTATTGCTGAACATTTTTTAAATATGCACAATACTTTGCTCATTTACCACGTCAAAATTACAACAGCTATCAAATTTTCAACACTTTCTTTATCCATTTTCTTTTGTTTTTGTCATGGTTTTTTTAAATTTCTAGTGCAATTCAAAAAATTACCCTGCGGCTATACATCCCTCGTTTGGGGTGATTTGCAAAACTTGTATTGCCAAATTTTTGTTTCTGCGTCCCTTATATTTCATTCAAAATTAATTATTTGAGCACATATTTTAGCGAAGTTGCTGATAATTACAGCTTCGATGCCCGTGAGTTCTTCTACTGTGCGGCAGCCATCCTCCAAAATCTTCTATTCAATGATATCCCTGGAGCAACAACATTCAGCAAAGCAAAACATTGACTCCCTTGAATCTTTCTTTTGACGGCCTGATATCCTCGCGCTAACAAGCCAGCTTTTCTGCCCAACTTAGACGAACAAGCATCCATGACATTTTATTTCATATAACACATGAGCTTTCAATTTTATTTTCAAAAATTGAATTCAGCGTGGGTTTCATAACCACAATTTTTGTGCTGTGAAAAAATTTTGCAGGTCAAACAGTTTTTCAACTTACTTTAAAACTTTTTGAAAAATTTGCCTTTGTATTGCAGAAGAAAACGTGGGTTATCATGAAATCTAGTCTGGATGAATTCATCTGCTCTGCAAGTTATTAAAAACTCTAAGTATGTTTTATTTTTTTGAAGACTATTCTGCTCCATACCGATTTTGATCCAATATGTCCTACTCTTTTCGAGCACTTTATCGATTGCGAGACAAGTAATTGTTCCGTTAAAAACCTTGTGAGCCGACCTTTTAGTTAGTTTTTTTTGCTGAAACCATGCACACCTGCAAAAATTCCGAAAGTTTGTCCATAAATTTATGACTAAAATTAGGCTAATCATGCAATTTTATATAATTCGAATGAACAAATGTGTTGTTTCTGTTTACGAAGCGGGGTTAGAATGATTAATTTGGAGGATTTTTAGTTCTATATGCGGCTCTTAGCGGGATCAAATTGATCCAAGAACGTATGAAATTTTATCACTTCATACTTATCCAATCTTCCTGCAGCTAATGAAATTGCTTTACGTTATCAATCAAATGGACCAACAAGAAGAGCTCTTACCCAACTGTAGACTCTGAAAGAAAAAGAGAAAAAGCACGAATTGAATTTTACTACCAATACACGGGATTGGTAAATCAAATACTGAGATAACTCAGCATATCGAGTTCAACGGGTCTACAAAACCGACTGCCAGTTTTCAAGTAGTAATTTTTTAATGAAAGACTATATGAACCAGATCTCTTCATTTGGCAACTGTACTGCGTTTGTCAGTTTTGCAGGGACTGGAGCCCAATTTTTTTTTATTTAAAGACAACTGGGATTTACTGATCCTGTAGGCAACTGCTGTTGACTTAGAGAAGATTTAAAGATTTACGTTCCTTTTCTAATTGTCAGCATAATTATCAATTTTTTTTGTAATTTTAAATTAAAACTTTTATAAAAACTATAAACAGACTTAAGCTTTAGTTATATACATTGCTAGAGCATCATGATGTTTTTTTTGTCTCGAATGTATTCATTTGGATCATCACCAACTGATTTAATAAGTAAATCTCAAAAACAATTGATTATTTGACAACTGAACATCTGAATTTTCTGTTCACTATGACCTGTGTGGGATATCGATCAATGATTATCTGACTGGTAGACCAATGATTATCTGAAGCGTAATTGTCTTTTCCCTACTCCAGATTAGCGACCTACCAAATGTTGTCTTTTCATCACGAGGGCCTTTGTTTGCCAATGATTTTAAATTAAATCAATGTTCCAAAAGTGGCAGTCAAGAAAAGCTGCCAGTTGACCTAAACAACTTGCTCAATTGGAGCGTCTCAGAATTTCTACTTTTCAAATATAAAGAGATGCTCTTTTACAATATTGATTTTTGAAAAACGTTTTGAGGAGGTTGAACTCTCTCGATAGAACTATTTGTTTGAAGAGAAGAGAATTGTTTAGGGTCTAGGCCTAACTATAGACGACAACTTAATTTGGATAGAAAACATGAAGGTGAATAGCAAAAGCAATGAAAGTTTTTCATTTCATTCGGAGAAACACTAGCTGCTGATTTTTTTTATTGAAACAAAAGCTCTTTTATACAGAGCAGTTATGAAACTGACATTAACGTTTGCACCTCTTTGCAGGGAGCTTAATAATAACCAATAACAATTTTAGATTGATTCAATAAGAAAAATTTCTGAAAGGGATGACATAGGGAAACAGTTAGAGAGCTATCTTTTAGAGGTACTTACTACCCCTCGCAGCTTTGAGAATCAATATGTCTGCTTCGAAAGCTATATTTCTGCAAATGTGCCCGACATAGGTGGAATCGCATCCACTACATGTGATTTCGTATTTTTGCACAATTTTGAAATCCTAGTCAAAACTAGACTGCAAGGACGATAAGCAAGTTTTAAGTTTGCGTGTTTTGTAGATCACTGTAGATGCTTTATTGTGTTTGTAGCGTTTCGCAAAATCTAATGCTTAATTGGCCTCTTTTTTGTACGAAAATTGTGGGTTTGTCCTAGTGCTCGAGACTTTAGTTTGACTTCCATTCCGCTATGGTTTTTGCGTTCTTTTCATATCAGAGTCATCATTTTTTTCTAGTTGTCTGATTAACATTGCCTGACGACCAATTCTCTGCATCTTGATTTTTCTGACCTTTTTTCCGTTGATTTTTAGGGTTTTGTCAATTTATTACCAATTGCTCCTAGATCGAAAAAACCTACGCACAGTACCCTTTAAATCTTTTTTGTGAGGGGAGCGCAGCTAAGGAATTTTGGAGTTTTTCCAGTGTCTGTTGGCCATTAATGACTTTTACAGGAGAATTTTTGTTTGTCATTCAATGTAGACTGCCATATCCGGGAAGGCTAGTTCATCTTTTTCATCCATTTTTTTCATTGTGAACTCCAAACTTTATGCAAATTTATTCCTAGCTGACGCAGGTTTTTGATATCGTCGTTTATTTTGCTATATATGACATCCGCATACCATTGAAATAAATTTCAATTTCTATTTTGGTTATCAATAGGTGAGTTTGCACATTAAAAGCACTCATAACAACAACCCCATTTTTTGTATTGCTCACTTTTTATATTTCGATTCATTTGTGTGATCTTTACCAATGATCCTGAAAAATTGTCAATGCATGGCTTCTGATGCTTACGGATTGGCCCCTACAAGAGGATTAGCGGTCAGAACTTGGCTTGAGTGCATATTAAAATTACATGTTTTTTATAATTTATAAAAAAACTCATATTTGGAAAAAAAGGTATCCCTTCAAGATCATTTACCTACAAGACCATCAAATGTTCGCGAAAACGATATCTAGTGTTGACCCCATAGCCAATCTATCTGCACTTTTCACTCCATTTAAACTATCGATTATAGTTCTTGAAATATATTGGAGTCCTCTTTTACCTTGCAAATTATGTTTTCCAAATAAATTTCAAATGTTTTCCTTTTTCAGTTTGGGTATCAATTGGTGAGTTTTCACATTCAAAGAATATTCAATTAACATTCTCATTTTTTTTGTATTATCTTGTGTATATTTCACAATATTACGTGATGCAAGTTCTCACATTCTCTAAACTCGACGGTCCTGCTGTTCCAAATCAAAACCATTTTTTGAAAGATGGGGCATTTTTGTTCAGAACTTTTGCTTTGCCCGAGCTGACCTTGTCCTCAGCTCTAAGTTTTCCATCATAGTAATTCATCCAATTATTGGTAAGGATAGCTGCCAGAGAAGCCCCCGTTGCCAAACCGTTGTTTTGACAATACCAGTTAGCATTACATTTAAAATAAACGTTTGTTACTTCTAGTTTTTTAGCTGGTTGTTTGTGTTTGGGTTTAAATTTAATAGTGATACCGTTATAATTTGGGTTAGCAGATGCCACTTATTGTCATAGGTAACATGGTTAATAGTGTGAAAATTCAGAGTGAATTGACTGCCAAACTTCTCATCAATTTGAAAATATTACATTTTCAAAGAACACCATTGTTTTGGACTTTTCTAGAGCTTTATAAAATCTCTTGACGGAAACAATTAGTTTTTGAAAAGCAAAGTCAATTATAAAGTTTACTGTACAAACAATTTCGCTATATCTAAAGCTTCATGAGGTAAAATGCCACTTAAAGTTATTCTATTTACTATGAAATTGATCTCAATCCAAATAAACAAAACAATGAAATAAGAGTTCCTTGGAATATTGTTTATCGGTAATATCGGTGATATCAGATAAAAGTCAAAGTATACATCTTGAGCAGTACGAAAAAATGGGGATGAGGTTTGGAAATGCTTCGAATGTGAAAACGCACTGACCGATTTGTAGTTCAAATGTAGTGAAAAGTGCAGATGGATTGGCAATGGGGCCCCCACTGGCAGTCATCTTGGCGAACATTTTGATAGTCTTTTGTGGACACACTGAGGAGGGAAAATGTTTAATCAGATGATAACATAGTGCCTCCAAAAACTACGCACAAAAATAGTGTTTGTAGGGAAATGGTTTTTCTTAGGAGTATGGGGGTAGAGTTCTGCGTTCAAGCATTGGTACTATTCAGAAACAATGTATCCTTGAATATTACCAATGCATGCAATATAACGTTTTTAAAACACAGCTTTTATTATAACACATCCTGATCATATAATTTGTAAACTTAAAGAAAACAATGTGGAGATGTTGAAGAAAGTCAAATAACTGTTTAAAAATAAAAATATAACTTCAGAAAAAAACAGATGATCATAAAGAGATACTTTTTTCCAAATATGCATTTAAATATACGTTAAAAAATAAATGTGCGTTTATTATATGCATTCAATCCACCTTCTCTCCGACAAACTTCTCATAGGAGCCGATCCGTAAGCATCAAAAGCCATACAGCGACAGGCTTTCAGGACCATTGATAAAGATCACATCAATTTATCAAAATATAAGTAGTGAGCAACACAAAAAATGGGGTTGTTGAATGTGCAAACTCAACTATTGATAACCGAACTAAAAAACGGAATTTACTTCAGGGGTATGTGGATGATATAGTTTGCAAAGTAAAAGACGACCTCGATAATTTGCGTCAACAAGGAAAGAGTTTGCAAAAAAAAAATGGAATTCACAATGAAAAAGATGGATGAGAAACCTGAACTAGCCTTCCTTTCACGAATATGGTAGACTACGTCGATGAACTAAGAAAAGTGTGTAAAAGTATTTTTGATGTTAGTGCGCGGTCGCATCCGAACAAAAAGGATTTTATCATGAACCTAGACACGAAGATCCTAGATTTATTTGTAGTGGTGAGGGCAATTTGCGGTGAAAAATACAGGGTACAGGTGCAGATTATATATCATCTCGTCATAGTTTCAACTTAGAAAACGAATATTTGGGTGAGCAACTGACCCGCGCACTC
Organism: Convolutriloba macropyga; assembly: GCF_964194025.1. Classification (NCBI taxonomy): domain Eukaryota; kingdom Metazoa; phylum Xenacoelomorpha; order Acoela; family Convolutidae; genus Convolutriloba; species Convolutriloba macropyga. The sequence goes on along the minus strand of NW_027453105.1, from coordinate 7,573 downwards.
TCAGAATTCTTAAATTGATTGAGAACTGTACTTCGTTTTGATTGATTTTTACTGTGCGAACTCGGTAAAACAACTTAGATTGTTTTAAAATGCACCTGATATCATTTTAGAAAAACACTGTTGAGGATATCACTGTTTAAAAATGCACTGTTTAATTACAAAACTGAGAAAACATTCAAGATTAAATGAAGGCTGCTATTCTTAATCCAGATGTTTCCAATTTGTTCATCTAATTTAAAAAAACTTCGTCAGCACCAGTTGTGATGACCGAATGTTCAGCATTCTATGGTTGTATTTAAGTTTTTTGAAACTAAACGTTTCTTGTTTTGATGAACAAATTGAGAACGCCAAGAAAAATTTGTTCGCATCAAACTGCTTTTACTTAGGAGTCTACGGTCATCAAAGACGTCGCTTAGCTGAAAGTCCACACTGACACTTTTTTCAAATGGTAAATCCTACAACATTATTTGATTTTAGTATTAAAAACCTCTTTGCCTTCGTTGCTATCTATAAAGTTTTTGAGTACACTGAATATTTTTTGTTGAATTTCGTATACTTGAAGCGTTGGTCTTCAAACAGAGTTTTCAAGGTTGAGTTTTTAAGCTGCCCGTCAAAATGCTGTTACATTTTTTCTTTTTCATTCGTTCTAACCAGATTCTTTGATATTTCAGTGACATCTGATTGAAGAACTGATATTATCATTCGTCCGGCTTCGTCAATGCATTCTCTCACAGCCTTTTTTTTATTTGAAATGCTTAGTTTCTCCTCAAACACTTTGAATTAAACCGTGAGGCACTTTCTTGTTCCGACCTGCTTTTCTGAACTAGATGGTGTTTGACTTTTATATTGAAGTTGTGGATTATCTGATGAATTTCTCTCTTTCAAGCAGCTGAAAACATTTGGAAGCACTTAACTTAGCTTTCAGTTTTATAGTGGTACACAACATGAAATTTCTGATTTTGATCGAAAAATGATTTTATGATGGGGGTCATAATCTCAATTTTTGTGTTATGAATAGAGCTTGCAGGTCACATAAGTTTTTAATGTAAGTTTGATGCGCTTATTTTGAATGTATTTAAAAATATTTTGTAGAATTTTCAATTGGTCCGTTTTGATTTTTTGAGGGACACTTGTTCCTTTAATATTCTTGCGTTTTAGCAAAAACAACTTTCTCATTAAACATTTCAAGCAGCCGAAACAATTTGAAGCAGTTTACTATCTAAAATCAAAAGGAAAGGCGGTAAAACTGTCGTCATTTTTAAGTGTTTATAGTAGTATGTAAAAAGCTCTAATGACGTCATTCGAAGCCCTGCTTAGTGGAATCAGTTACTCTCTCTCTCTCTCTCTCTCTCTCTCTCTCTCTCTCTTTCTCTCCTCCCTCTCTCTCTCTCTCTCTCTCTCTCTCTCTCTGCCACAGTGTGGAGCTGTCTGCAAAAGTTCTACGCACTCACTTGTTTTTGACAGCATCTTATCCAACGTTAGTCAATTACACTCCATGTTGAGGTAGCTCTGAGTGTCCATGTTGTTCATCATTGTATGTGCAAAAATTCAACAAAATAAGTAGAAGAAAATGATTTGTCATTAAAAAAAAATAAAGAGTTCTAGATCGAACGTTTTCAAATTTCACGTTCCTGTCTGATTAAAACTGTTTCACAAATTGCTCAGAGATAAAATCAAAATGTGCGTACACTTCTTTGAGACCACATTTTGATTAATTGTTGGAGAAATTCTTATCCAACGTTAGTTGATTATGTTTCATGTTGAGTTAGCTCTGAGTGTCCATGTTGTTCACCATTATGTGTGCAACAATTCAACAAATATAACTAGAAGAAATTGATTTGTCATTTAAAAAATAATTATGACTTCTAAATTAAACGTTTTTATACTTTACCTTCACCATCTGTTTAAAACTGTTCCACAAATTGCGCAGGGTTCAAATGAAAGTGTACTTAAATTTCACTGAGACCACAATTTGAACCATTCTAGGAAATGTCTGAAAGATTATTGATGAACAATTTTTAAATATCCACAACATCTAGCTCATTTACCACGCCATAATTACAACAGGTATCATATTTTCAACAATTTCCTAATCCGGTTTCTTCGGTTTTTGCCATGGTTTTTTATTTCTAGTGCAATTCAAAAAATTTCCCTCCGGCCATAAATGCACCGTTTAGGGGGGAATTGCAAAATTCGTTTAGCCAAAATTTTGTTTCTGCGCCCCTCATATTCCATTCAAAATTAATTATTTGAGCACATATTTGAGCGAAGTTTCTGATAAATACAGCTTTCATGGTCATGAGTTCCTCTACTGTGCAACAGCCATCCACCAGAATCTTCCATTCAATGGTATTCCTGGAGCATCGCCATTCAACGAAGCGAAATGTTGACCCACTTTGTATCTTTCTTTTGACGGCCTGATATCCTCGCGCTAACAAGCCGGCTTGTCTGCTCAACTTAGACGAACAAGCACCCATGACTTTTTATTTCAAATAACAAATGAGCTTTCAAGTTTTTTTTCAAAAAGTGATCTCAGGGTGGGGTTCAAAATCACAATTGTTGTGTTGTGAAAAGAGTTTGCAGATCAAACAGTTTTTCAAAATGCTTTAAAATTTTTTTTGAAAAAGTTGCCTTTGTATTGCAGAAGAAAATATGGGTTATCATGAAATCTAGTTTGGATGAATTTATCTGCTCTGCAAGTCATTAAATGATCTAAAGTATGGCTCACTTTTTTGAAGACTATTCTTCTCCATACTGATTTTGATCCAATATGACCTGCTCTTTTCGAGCACCTTATCGATTGCGAGACAAGTAATTGTTCCGTTAAAAACTTTGTGAGCCGACATTTTAGTTAGTTTTTTTTGCTGAAACCATGCACACCTGCAAAAATTCCGAAAGTTTGTCCATAAATTTATGACTAAAATTAGGCTAATCATGCAATTTTATATAATTCGAATGAACAAATGTGTTGTTTCTTTTTACGAAGGTGGGTTAGAATGGTTAATTTGAAGGATTGTCAGTTCTATATGCGGCTATTAGCGTGATTAAATTGATCCAAGAACGTATGAATTTTTGTCACTTTCCAATCTTCCTGCAGCTAAAAAATTTGCCTTACGTTGTCAGTCAAATGGACCAACAAGAAGAGCTCTTACCCAAGTGTAGACTCGGAAAAAAAGAGAATAAGCACGAACTGAATTTTATTACCAAACAACAGGATTGGTATATTATAAATCTTGAAATATATTGGAGTCCTTTTACCTTGCAAATTATGTTTTCTAAATAAATTTCAAACGTTTTCCTTTTTCAGTTTGGGTATCAATTGGTGAGTTTTCACATTCAAAGAAACTTTAATTAACACTCTCCAATTTTTTGTATTATTTCTTGTGTATATTTCACAAAATTACGTGATGCAAGTTCTCAGCTTCTCTAAACTTGACCGTCCTGCTGTTCCAAACCAAAACCATATTTTTGTAAGATGGGGCATTTTTGTACAGAACTTTTGCTTTCCCCGAGCTGATCTCTTCCTCAGCTCTAAATTTTCCATCAACTAATTACTTAATAGTAATTCATCCAATTATTGGTAAGGATAGCTGCCAGAGAAGCCCCCGTTGCCAAACCGTTGTTTTGACAATACCAGTTAGCATTACATTTAAAATAAACGTTTGTTACTTCTAGTTTTTTAGCTGGTTGTTTGTGTTTGGGTTTAAATTTAATAGTGATACCGTTATGATTTGGGTTCGCAGATGCAACTTATTGTCATAGGTAACATGGTTAATAGTGTGAAATTTCAGAGTGAATTGGCTGCCAAACTTCTCATCAATTCGAAAATATTACATTTTCAAAGAACACCATTGTTTTGGACTTTTCTAGAGCTTTATAACATCTCTTGACGGAAACAATTAGTTTTTGAAAAGCAAAGTCAATTATAAAGTTTACTGTACAAACAATTTCGCTATATCTAAAGCTTCATGAGGTAAAATGCCACTTAAAGTTATTCTATTTACTATTAAAATGATCTCAATCCAAATAAAGAAAACACGGAAATAAGAGCTTCTTGGAATATTGTTTATCGTTAATGTCGGTGATATTAAATAAAAGTCAAAATATACGTCGCGAGCAGTACAAAAAAATGGGGATGTTGTTTGGAAACACTTCGAATGTGAAAACCCCAATTGATAACCAGACTGAAAAATGGAAACTATTTGAAAGATATGTAGATGGCATAATTTGCAAAGTAAGAAATGACCCCAATAATTTGCACCAACTATGTAACAATTTGCATTAAATTTGGAATTCATAATTGAAAAAGCGGATGAAAAACATTAACCAGCCCTCCCGGATATGTCAGACTACGTTGAATAACAAAATGTCTCTTCTAATTGGCATCAAAAGCCAACAGACACTGCAACAACACCAAATTTCCGTAGCTGCACTCCCTCCTCCAGTTTACGAAAAATACTTTAGAGGGTACTTACTATCCATAGGATTTTTTGATCTAAAGCAACTGGCAAAACTTTGACAATGCACCTAAAATCAACAAAAAATATGGCAAAGAAAGCAATATCCGGAGAAATAGTCTTCAGGCAATGTTAATTAGACAATTTAATCATTCAATGTCTTGCAATCATTCAAAAATGTACTTTAATCAGTCGTTCATGGGTCCAATATATAACGTGGTTCTTTAGTTGAGCCCATCATGTCAACACGGATATGGTCTAGTTTTAGATAAATTACACTTCGAGAGAACTGGCTTATCTAAATGTCATAAAGACGCAAACTAACAGAAAAACTTCCCACCACAACTAAGAGAGTGGAAATTGCTATAGCAAATTCAGCGAATTCCCTGCCCCTTTTTGACAAAGTTCCAGAGTAAATATTGAAGTCTTTTTTATGAGGCCTAACAAATGTAAAGATTATATTATATTGGATCCGAGAGCAATAGTGGTTTCCGTTGATAGCAAACGTTTGTAAAATTGGTTCAGGTAAATGAAACTTTTGATGTAATCGTTGCTTAAGAGACTACACGTCTGATAATAGACACGTCTCTTGTAACTCTTTCTATAATCGCACTGACTGATCTATAGTTCAAATGTAGTGAAAAATGCAGATGATTGGAAATGGGGTCACCACTGGCAGTCATCTTGGCGAACATTTTTATAGTCTTGTGCGGACACACTGAAGAGGGAAAGTGTTTAATCAGATGATATCATAGTGCCTCCAAAAACTACGCACAAAAATAGCGTTTTTAGGGAAACTGTTTAACTTAGGAGTATGGGGTAGAGTTCTGCGTGCAAGCATTGATATTATTCAAGACGTGAACAACCTATCAATGAACAGTATTTATAAATCACATCTATATATTTTTTGAAACACATCTCAATAAAAAAATTAGCTTCACACTCTATGTACTGGCGCCCCGCAATAGAAGCGTCAATAGGAACAATTGCTGAGAGATTGTAATATACCTTGTTATGTTGTATTTTTCATGTCTGTTTGTATAATGGCAGAAGATGTTTTCTGCATTATCTTCGTAGAGAGTTATGCTTGGGCTGACTCTTCTAACAATTACATCCTTGGATAACGCCATCCACGTTAAATTTGATGAAGAAGCTGAAAACTCAGCGGGAACTTCTGATCAAGAAGCCTACCAATTACAGAAATTGAATGTCACGAAACTTGAAATCTTGGTCACTGAACTATGTGAAAACAATCGTGTCGCCTTTCAAGAAGAACTTCTCGCCACACGTAGTACAAAGCTCCTCTTCAAACACGTTAAGCGCCTTTTCAAATCTGCAACAATTCCAAAATTAATGAGTTACGCCGGAAGATGTAGCTCAAACGACTTCGAAAAAGCAAACATGCTAAACCAATACTTCCACTCAGTCTTCTCAACTCGAAAAAGATGTCAATCCGCAACATTCCACTATCTCAAATTTTTCCATTTGTAAAACAAAGATTTTTGAAAATTTGTCAACGCTCGATGTGACTAAAGCCAGAGGTCCCGATGGCTTACCGCCCCTCTTCTTTAGCAAGACCGCAACAGAATTGTGCAAAACACTGAACACTATGTTCAAAGCTGCAAGCGGAACAGGAAGCTACCCAAAACCTTGAAAATAACAGCTGTTTCGCCCATACATAAAAAGGGTGAAAGGAAAATTGTCAAAAACTACAGACCAGTCGTTGCTTAACATTGAAAGCAAGATATTTGAGAAATTCATCTACAAAGAACAGAACGCACTTCAGGTTTTTTTTCCTCAAAACAACACGGGTTTGTACCACCGAGATCAGTGTACACGAACATGCCGCTTTTCTTGAAAAAAATACACGAAGCGCTGGACAAAAACATGCAGAGTGAATTTGTCGTATTCTATACTGACTTTGCGAAGGCATTCGATTGTGTACCCCACTACGAACGTCTATTAAAAGCAGGGCAAATTGGCATTGGAGGTTGTCTCCTTGAAGTCTTATATAACTATCTCAACTGACGAGAACAATTTGTCCGAGTGGACAACATCAATTCGAAACTTTTACCTGGGATCACTGCTCGAGCCGATCTTATTTTGCATATAAATCAACGACCTGCCAAATGTCCTCAGATTTGGCGAACTCTTTATGTTCGCGGATGAACTAAAAATACTCCACATTGGAACACCAGCAGACCAAGTACAGAGTAACCTCGACGCACTGGAAGACTGGATCACCACAACAAAATGGGTCTGTCTATTGAAAAATACGCCAAAGTTTCTTTCAAAGGACCAGAAATAGAAGAACGCTTCTACCTGAGTGGAAGTCTCCTCCAAACCTCAGCTGGTGGAAAGGACTTAGGGATTCGGATACAATCCAATTTGACTTGGAAAATCCACTTAGAATAAAGAAAGAAGAATGCTAACCGAGTCTTCTATTCCCTGAGAGGAAATGCAGCCTTTGAAGCTAATATGCGCATCAAACTTGGACTTAACAAATCGATGCTTTTGCCAGTTCTAATGTACGGATCGTCGTGCTGTAACTTAAACCAAGGATATATGCGAAACTTGGAACGGTTTCAACGAAAAGTTGTGTCCTGGATAACAAATAGCAAAACACTGAGTTACATCGAACAACTACTTTTGTCAAATCTTCTACCCTTGCCAATGTACTATCAGCTCAATGATCTTCTACTACTATCAAATCTTCAACAAATTCAACCGACAAATACAAAATAGCCGGTGCTGCCAGGAAACAGATCAATGAGAAGAGACGATTACTTTGACTTAACAAAAAAACGACTCGAAAAATCTCGCGGCGAATTCTTTCGCACTCAAAGGAAGGCCAACAGACTTCATCACAGCATTGACTTCGGAAATCAACACGGCCTAAAACTCAGAATTCTAAAGGAAATGTGGAATGATATCATGATGCGGTACAAACCAGAAAACTTCTGCACGTGGCAGATCTGTTGTGATTGTCAACACTGCAGAGAGACATGGACTAATTTTCTATAACTGTTTTAATCGGGAGAAATCCCTTCTGTAAAGAAAATCTCCATCAACAACAACAACAACAACAAATCTACTTCTTGTTCATAAAATTGAGT